>NC_133036.1:22500-322500 GCF_048771995.1 Taeniopygia guttata | reverse complement strand
GCTAGATCACTTGGGATTGTTCCCCTTCCCTACTTGGAGCTCCCTTAGGTGGCATATTTCTGTCATATTTTTCAAGATTAAACATGAGTATGAGGAGTGGGAACAACCAAGTAGGTTGGATTTTCGTATCTTTTCCCCCAGTACTGATACTTAGTTTTTATTTGTGATTCTGCTCCTGGCCTTCAGAAGGACTGATCTAGAGTGAGTGCCTTTTAGTACTCCTGTGAAATTCAGATAAGGATGATTTCCCTGTTTGCTACAGTCTGTGATATCTGTAGATGGAAAATGCCAAGAATCAGCATTGCTGATACTGGGTGATCCGGTTTGGTAGAATTTGAAGCACGTAAATGTTTTGGAGACTGTCCTTAGATCTTGTTGTATGCTGGACACACCTACTCAGTTGCTGCTTTTCTTGCATACATCCCTGAGTATTCAGCTTCTGAATAGCTAGAAATTGGTTTTGTGCAACTGCATGAGAGCAAGAGTATCATTTAGCATATGTGCAATTAAACTTAGTCATAAGTCACAAGCCTAGGCAAAAAGATTTACATTACAACAAAACTGAGCCAATTTGAATGACAGTCTAATTAAGAGCTACTTCTTACCTTTTTCATGCACACTCCACAAATAAAAAAGCAAGTCCTTTTAAATTATTCAATAGCTGCCCTTGATAAAATAATAGCTTAAAAAAATGCTCTTATGATTGTTTTGGAATGTGTCAGGCATATATACACTTTTCAGCAGGGAGCAGGACAAAGTATAGGAAAATGCCACAGTGCTTACAAATGAAAAGAGATCAGAGAAGTCAGCTCAAATTTGGAAACCTTTCAAGAAGTGCCTGTAAAGATAATTTATGAAGATTAAAAGAGAGAATTTCTCTTTAAGGAAAAACAAGGAAGAGAATCAGACAAGCATAGTGCGAGTACTGGTTTGCAGCCTTCAACAGCAGCAGAGAAAATAACTGGCATGAGCAAAACCCCTGCAGCTCCTGTGTAAATCAGTGGGCACAGGGGGAAGTTGGATGCAAACATGGTCATCATCCGAGAGGCCAACAGTCTGTGCCCTTAGGTGGTGACTGGTGACACAGTTAAACTGGCTCCCATGGAGCTATCATGGTTTGCACACGCTGGGGATTGGCCCCTCCTCAACATCACTGTGCTTGGGTCAGAATCAGGAGAGATTATTTGGACAACACAGCACAAAATTTTGCAGCTATTTGCCCAATACCACATTTATTATGGTCTTTTTGGGGCTAGTAAAGGGCTGAGAAAGACATGCTCTTGAGTACTATTAATGTGGGGCAGCACAGCTGTTAGTTGCAAGTGAAGGGCTTTGGATAGCAGATTGCTGTAGAAATGTTACTTTTTTTGTATTATTTAAATGTGAATTAAATTTGAATATAGGACAATGATTTAGAGGGGAGAAAAGTATTTGGAGTCACTCCATCTTATTTTTGCACAGACCACATATATTGCCAAATACTCCCTCTTCTTTCACAACATTACTAACACCCCAAATCCCTTGGAGTGTCTTATAAAGAGCGTTTCTGAATATTATGACCGATGTAAAATAGATTGCATTCAATATTAAGTCTGGAAAATCCATTCAGTTCACTGAAGATGATTGATTGCAGCAGCCATGGCTGTTATAAACAAAGTACAGCTACAGAAATGCTTTGTGAGTGTTTTTATGTGTTCAGTCTCCTGCTAGTTTGCTTTCCCAGCACCTTGCAGGGTGGGATCTGTTAGTGCTCTCTTTATGTACAACTTATTTACGTGCTCAGCCTAAGCCTGGTGACAGCAGCACAGAGCAGCTGGAGGTGGGAATTTTTAGTTTGATGGCCGCAGATCTTTCAGGTCTACACTGAGCATGTACCATAATCCCAGGCAGTAACTGATTTAGCAGCACTGCCATAGGAGTACACAAGATTACAGACAGAAAATTGGTGCAGGAGTGTTTCAGCTGGAGGACTGAAGAAGCACAAAGTCTTTTCATAGCAGTACCAGACAAAACCTCACTGCACTGGGGCTAGAATGGTCCCTTCTCATGCTTACTTTTTCTCTTTGGTTGTGTTTAGATGTATAAAATCATCATTTTGCAAACAGGGAGTTTTGACAGCAACAAGTCTGTAATTGAAAGGCGTTATTCAGATTTTGAGAAACTGCACAGGAATCTGCTGGAAGAATTTAGCGAAGAACTGGAAGACGTAACCTTTCCCAAAAAAACTCTAACAGGAAACTTCACAGAAGAAATAATCAATGAAAGAAAATTAGCCTTCAAGGACTACCTGAGACTCCTATATTCTATGAAATACATCAGAAGATCAAAAAAATTTATTGACTTTTTAACAAGGCCGGAGCTGCAGGAAGCGTATGGCTGCCTGCGGGGTGGCCAGTACACCAAAGCTCTGGAAATCCTCGTAGAAGTCATTGGGCTGCAGGAAAGGCTGACGAGAGGGAACCCTGTTGCAACTGTCCCCACGCTCTGTGCCATCGTGGTGTGCCACAAGGACCTGGAAAACCCAGCAAGTGCCTTTGAATACGGAGAAAAAGCTCTAGCACGCCTCGGTGTGCACACCAGCCACAGGTACTACATGCCACTGTTAGAAACTATGATCGCTCTGGCATATGAACTTGGCAAGGATTTTCTGTCTTTGCAAGAAAAACTGGAAGAATGGAAGACAAAGAAAGATCCCATACGGGTTTTTACCCTAAAGGAACTGGCAGTCCGGGAGTACGTACGGTGAGCACAAGAAAAATTTAATGAAAGTGCAGACTCTTGAAAGAGTGAGAACTGGAAATTACCTGTTTGGCTTACATATAACATTGTATTAATAGGAAAAAAATTAAATATCTCCTATGCTCAAAGGGACATTAACATCTATGTTGGAATATATTACAACTACTGTACAGATATGAGGAGTTCCTGAGGAGGACTTTAAGGTTTTTTTAAAGGAAATTTGCAAGAAAATAATCTTTTATTATTAGGTTATTTTGAACATAGCTTATTTTATGTGAAAAGTCAGAATAAGAAAATATAATTAATAAAGCACATGAAAATCTACAGAATCAGAGGCATTACTTGTTTATGTGGAAACGACTTCCTTTCAAGAAGAGAAATATCTTCTCAGTAGATGCAATCTAAAGGGTACATCCTCAGACACTGAATGTAGGTTTCTACTCCTCCAGCTGAGGCCTGGTCAAATGGCACTTTGCCATTTCTGAGGATAATGGGGTTGGTCTTGTTCCCACGGAATTCAGCTGCTGTGGGCAAGAGGAGGAAGGTTTACAATCAACTTTGGTGGGAGCAAAAAACACAAGTGATGGTCATTCCATCACAGACGAGGGAATACACTTAATGTCCCTTTTGGAACTAACACAGTTTTTGGACTTTATGCATTGAAGGCACATTCTTGTTTGCTTGCCTGCCTTGGTAATTTCCCTCCACTCTAAGGTCTCTCCCATACACTTATTTTAACAATCTGGTAAATTAATTCTCATAAATATTCTAATTAGCTTGTCATTATCTAGCATGGGTCATTATTCTCTGCTGAACATAGTCCACTGAGTACTTTCAACCCTGTACTCCTGTTACAGATACTACCTGCACTACAGTGACATTGTCTATAAATTAGGAATAACTGTATTAATTTACCTCCCCAAGACATGAAAGATTCATTTAATTGGAAGTGCACTGAAGCTGAAAAATTTTGTTGTGTGTTGTTACAAGAAGGATGTCTTGAAAAAAATACAGAATAATAGGACTGGCTAGGGTGGAAAGTTAATATTTTAAGTAGTTATTAACAGAAAGGCATTAAACACAAAATACATGGATTATTTGTTATTTGGCAATTATTATTTTTGCTAGTTATACCAGAAGTAATAGAATTAAGAGTAATTAATTAAGAGACTTAGAGGCTAATCTTGCCACAACATAGCATATTGCAGGACAGTTAAAACGGATCAAAGGTAACACCGTCTTAGAGGACGTGTGAATCAGTAACAAAGCAGTGAAGAAAAAAGCATGTCTGGGGTCTGCATCACACTCAGGCAGTTTCAAGTTCAGGAATGAGGAGGAAATGACCTCCACGCTGCTCTAAATCCACAACAGATTGTGGTGAAAAAACAAAAGAATAGGAAAAAATTATTTTCTCCCTTTTCCCCCCTCCCATCCTTGTGTGCAGCATCCCAGGCACAGTTTTCTTGGATTCTCCTCAGTTTCTATGGGATGGTCCATGAATATCTACCTGCATCCACATTACAGCTGACCACAGGATTAGAGAGTCCATAAGTACTTGATGTCTAGCAAGGACAATTACCAGGAAAGCACCATATCTGTAAGATGTAAGATTTATTAATCTTCCCAGAGATTCCATTGAAAATCCTTGGAAAGAAAAAGCTAGAATAGTTATGGCAGCAAATGGGGATCCACGGAGCCTGGATTTCACCTGGAGCTCTGCCACAGACTTGGTCTGAACTCAGCACAAGTAACTTAATCTCTGTGCCCCTATTTCCTCCCACAGTACTTCCCCATTAAGTTTCCTCATTCAGGTTCTCAGCACCCATAGAACAGGACAGTTGTGAAACTTGACCAAATAAGTCCAGCATTTAACTTGGAAGTGTTCATTAGGATAGAGGCAACTTTGATTTATACAAGCCTATTCCAATCCTCAAGGATATATTGAGGCAGAAGAGAATTGAAGAGGTATTGAGTTGCCAGACCTGTGTGCTTATTGTGGATTACAATTTCTGTACCAATGTAGTCTTATTTCAGAATCAGGTGTTATTTCCTTGTAAACTACAGAAGTTACAAAATTATCTCTATATTACATCATACTGTAGTGAGACCAAGCTGGCTGATCAGCCCCACAGGCAATCAGCCAATTCTGATTTCTGAGCTGTAAAACCTCAGAGTGGCCGGATCTGCCAAAAGAATTCTGCTTCCTTCTACACTCATTCCAAGAGTCAACTTCTGCAAATTCTTTTTCAGTTGATTTTTACAGCAAAGTGAGTTACATGTTATTATACGTAACAGAAGTTACATGTTATTAAACTAAAAGGTAATGGCATTCCTGCTTCCAGACTGTCTTCCACTGATAAGAAGCCTGCAGGTTCCCTCTGCCTGTACATGGCTTTATCTTCCACAGTCAGAAATGTGCAGGCAGGTAGAACAGATTTCCTGCAGGCAGGATGAGCATCTTTCCCATTACGTTTGCAGCAACAGAGCAGTGTTACTGTATTGTCCTGGCTTTTCCCTAAGATGTATAACAATGGAATGTGTGCTCTACACCAGCCACCTCATCTTAGTTCTCCTCTGAATAATGTTTTGAGAATGGCTCAAATAGCTGCCATTTTCATGCACATCTATCTGTCTTGCTTACCTGTGGCCCTCCCTTTACTCCTGTTGAGAAGCCACTGGAGAACAATGGCTGAAATGTTTGTGCAGTCCCTAAAGAGTTCATGTGCTGTCCCCAGGGCACACATCTCACTCCTCCAGGTGCCAGGCCAACAAAAGGGAAAAGGACTGCATCAGTGGGACTATTTTGGAAGAAGGAAACTTTGTCACTGCCGCATATGCAAGAGCATAACATAAATTAACTAAAGAGGTGGTTCCTGCTTCCCCACAGCCATTTTACTTCCACTCTTCACTGCTGTACAGTATTTAAGTGATAAAAGCATGTTTTATAAATAAATCCATTTCATCCTTTTCCTGCCTCCCCAAACAATGGGTTCTTTTTACAAAATATTTCTTCGGTTTAATGAAATAGATAGAAACTAACATCTGCTGGCATTTGTCCTGTTTGCTTCATTAACCTTTATCAGCTGCTCTCCATACCTGGAAGGTGGCTGGAATTCATCTCCAGCTGAAGGTCTCGATTCCCAAGCTCTGCTCTTGGCAGTGTCCCAAGCCCACTGAGTGACTTTGATCAACTAATCAAATCTCAGATTTCTTTTGAATACCAATGTTACTTTGTCTTCTTCTATAAAGCTATATTTTACTTCTATTTTAGCAGTACATTCCAAAGTATCATTTTCCCCATTTTACAGCTAGGGGAATTGTGGTACAAGTAAGAGAAGTGATTTTTCCCAAAGTCTAATACAGTGGTCTGGAGACCACACTGGCTGCCTGAAGAAATGCTGAAGCACAACTGGCATCCCAGCTTTGCAGAAAGAGACCTGCCACAGTTGTGTGTACTCAAGTACATCTTGCATGAGCAGCCACAACACAGCTTCACTTGTGCCTGGTGTCATACACCTGAGAAAACTGCCTGAGGTGTCGATGCAAGAGAAAACATTTCCGACTAATTAATATATTTGAAGAACTAATAAGCGGTTGAATAGCACAAATATTCTAACCACTACTTTATAAAAATAAAAAAGCAAAAGTCTTGCCTAAGAGATTTTTAGAAAAAACCTACAGACTTCAGTATCATTTTCCACAAGAAGGAATAGAAAAATATTTTCAAATACATTTTTTCCAGTATTTGAGTATTTCTTAGAATTTGGAATTTCTTTCCAGTGCTCTTGTAGTCTAAACAAGAAGAGTCCCACAACCACTACAGAGTACTTTATACATCAGCAATCTGTTACTATCCACTTTTCTCAACAGCACACAGTACATCAGAGCTTTGCAGTAAGGTCTAACTTTTCCAGTTGCTATTGACATCTCTGAAGTATACCTACAACAGATACCAATGCAAGTATAAATTCAAATTTAAGTTTTTCCCAGGAAAAAAGGTAACCAAAAAAAAAAAAAAAAAAAACCAACCAAAAAAAACTGTCCAACCAACATCTGCCTAGCATATCTAACAAAACACAGGCTGCATACAAGTAAGAAAAAAATTTAAATAAAGTCTGGGCAGATCATCTCCAAGAGTCCATGGAGAGTTGCATTACGATCTATTGAGCTTTGCCCCATTTCCATATCAATTATTATATCATTTGGGGCATTAAGTAGATAATACTGTTTACACAACTTTCTAAAATAACTAAAGAAACCCATGAGGATGCCTAGTTACTTATGAAACATATGCAGACAAGATGCTCTCTGTGCAATGCAGCATCTTGTTTACAGGGAATCCTGTGATCTTTATCACATACTTGTTATTAACTCCTGTTATCTGCTGCATCACTGGAGGATAATATTTGCTTTCCTGAATCTTAATAAGGCTAAATACATTTATTGAATTCAACAGATTTGTACAATCAGCATGGGAGTCGAGTTCAGGACACAAGATGCAATCTAGGTTTCATGGCTGACACAGCAGCTGAGAAAATCAAATCAAGAATGTTTATTTTTTATTAGATCAAAGGCAAGAACAAGATGTGTTGAAAAACTAAATACAGTTGTAATGGTGTAAAATACTGAATGTCAATTCCCATCTGGATGAGGTGAGAACCCCGAAGAACCAACCTATTTACATTCAGATCACATTACAACATATGTTCATCATACTTTGTGAATATGTATATGCTCTATAGATACACAAGACACAAGTTTTCATGTCAGACCAGTAAGAGCTGAGAGCAGCTACGCTGAAATAAATTAAGTTATAATGTAGTTGAGAACAGAGTAAGTTCTACTGCCTGTATAAACACATGAACAAGCTCTATACTCAGTGGATGTGTGGGTGAGCAGATGGTTAAGGAGGGGAAAGAGCAAGCAAATTTGAATGTTTTGATGCTTAATAAATGCTTTCCAAGTGTTTAAGAAATTTGTATCAAAGTAACATTTACAAGCACCTCGTGGTTTTATATTTATATATATATATATATATATATAGCGAGAGAGAGAGAGAGAGAGAGAGAGAGAGAGAGCCAATTTTAAACATACAATTTTATCCCTAGAAATAGGAATACATACATAAGTCCGCAATTATTCAGAAAACTGCTGCAGAGAAATACACTGGATGATCTTCCATATACTAATCTCTCTAAACTAGTGCAATTTAAATATTTTTCATTCCAGACAGTCCAAGACTCTGTGATAACCGATAGAAAATAGTAAATAATTTTACTGAAAACGTGGGATTTAAATCCCACTGTTTTTCCTAGGTGGCAGCGATTGCCAAGGCTTTGGTGCCCTGGCAGGGCTGCAGTGCCACTAGATGGAGCCGCAGCATTTTCAGGAGCTCAGGACCCTGCGAGCTCAAGGGAATGGAAAAGAGAACTTTCTTTAATGACTTGAATTTTATTTTTTTTTTTTAAATTCTACTCTCAAGTCTAACATTTAAATTTTAATATGATTAAACTAAATATATATCTCTCAGCTCCATTGTGGGTTCAGACTGTAGCGCCTTGCTTTCCAGCTGTCCTTCAGGACAATTTACCACAGCCCTTTATCAGGCAGAGCTCTAGGAGCTGGCTGGAAAGCTGAAAGGGAAATGTTCTTGCAGGCTTTTAGACCTGGTGAGTTCAAAGCCAGAATCACTGCAGC
Organism: Taeniopygia guttata; assembly: GCF_048771995.1. Taxonomy (NCBI): domain Eukaryota; kingdom Metazoa; phylum Chordata; class Aves; order Passeriformes; family Estrildidae; genus Taeniopygia; species Taeniopygia guttata. Next base: position 314,064 of record NC_133036.1, on the reverse strand, counting down.
GGCTCAGTTCCTGCAGTACCTCTTCCTTCTGATCAAAAGGAACCAAGTAAAACTCACAACTCTTAAAAGAACTATCAAATAATGGGGGGAGGGAAGTAAAAATAAATGGGCCCATAATGCCTTCTGAATAGCACTGGGGGAAGTTCAATGACTCCATTTTAAAAAACTGCACTCCCAAGTATGAAAATGAGATCTGATTCTGTTTTGAGTCCAACTACTCTAAAATACATCTGTTATTTTATGTACAGGCAGAAATATACTGCAAACAGTATCCATAGGCATGTTTTGACTTTGAGAGTTGTCCTCTGGTTGATAACATAGAAGGGGAAAAAATGATGACTAAACCCGGACCATTGCTCCCAGTCATCTCCTTTATCTGTGCTTTAAGCTGCAAAACACAGAAATTTGGTTTTAGAAGCAGCCCCTGAGAAGCACAACAGATCCAACATAGGCCTGCAGCTCCTTGAGTTGTGCTAAAGATTTTTATCAAGTTGCTGGGATGGCCTGGGTTTGGAGACTGGCTTCTCCCCCCACTGGCTGCCAGCTGCAGACCAGAGGTTGAAAGCAGCCTCCCCCTGCATCAAGATTTTTTTTTCCAAAAGGTTTCTGCAGAATCTGCTAGCTTTTAGAAACAGCATGAGGGAACTGGGCAGTCCAGAGACGGTAAAAAGGAGGAAGACTTTGCCAAAGTCTTTGAAAGAATAGTCTCAGGAGGGGAAATCTTTGAAAGGGTGTCTGCCTTATTCCTATTCAGTTTCTTCTAGAAATCATAGAAGGAAAAGAAAAAAAAAAAAGAAAAAAAAGATACAGTGCTTTTATAGTGCTTCATATGTTCAGAACATTGTATAAATACTGGGCAAGATTAATCCAGGCTTTAAATCTGCATAAATCTTAAATCTGCATAAGTCCTGCAGAGGACCCTGGTGCCCATGAGATTATAAAGTCTGCCATGAAACTGAAACTAAATTTTGATGATCAAAAAAGGAGACTCAGGTGTAGCCAGGAAAAAAGTTTGTTATTTGTGAAACAAGAAGACGGGAAAAAATCTAGGAAGAGAAACAAATGGTTGGTCACTTGCAGTAGGGTGTAAGTTTTCATTCATTTTATGTCCTTTGAGAGCAAAGAGTCATGCAGATTTTTATGGCAAAAACAGTACCCCAGAGAGACTGACAGGGAATACTGGTTTTGGTTTATGTATTTATACTTTTCTTATCCTAAGATAGCAGTGAGAATACTTGCTTATAAGTAAACATAAAGAAGAGCACTAATTATAGTCTTCATAAGCAGCAGTAAGCCCAACTAACTTATTCCTTGATTATTATGCTCCACGTTCATCTGACTGGTCCACATAGCAACTGTAAGAGGCTTGATTTGTACTGCATCAGAATGTATTTTACACGTACTTAGATTTGAAATGTATTTAAAATTATGATTTGTCCTGCTGTGCAGCAGCTTAATGATAACTGACCTAATTTGCCATATAAATCTTCTGTATAGGAAAGGAATTCATTTTCCTTTTGGAAGGCAGAGGACTCTGAAACAACCTTTGTTTGCTGCTGCCACCCCAAGCCCCTTCAAAACCTAAGGTAAGAGGCAGAGCATGAGGACTGAAGGATTTTCTTTATCTCATCTCAGTATGTTTTCCCTGTGTTGGCCACTGATGCTCACAACAGAGAGGATGAGGGAGCAGTAAACATGGTAAAAGCATCAAGTGGAAAGTTGAGACAAAGCACAATGCCACAGCTAACCAGTGTCAGAGGAACCACGTAGAGCTGGGCAGATGATGTGTCACTCCAGAGCTTCAGCCATGCCCCTGGATGTATTTGTAGCTGCTATTCTGCATCTGTTTCACAACATCACTGTGTATCTCCAGAGACCTCTCTGCTTCCTCCTCCCATCTCATTCTCTGTGCCTCAAATACTCCTATTATATTTGGAGCAAAATAGATTTACTAGCTATGGAAAGGTCTCTAGATCTAGAACACCGACCATCTCTTCCCCCACCACTCCTAATCTGATAATTGATTCACTACAGCATAAAGACAGGACTGGCTGCAGCAGGACCAGCTCCAGAGGTGCCCTCATCTTCCCAGAACCTGTGCTCTTGGTCTGTCCTCAGGCCCAGGTGGGATTTATTCACTGAACACTGTGTCTGAGTGCATTCCCTCTCCACAATTTTTCTTCTTGTTTTGCTAAATGTCTTAATTTCACAACAGCACACACAGCCATAGGAACCTAAGAAGCTCAGCCTCTCAGCCTTTTTTCCACACAAATACATGCTCCCTGCCCATCCTGCAGTACAGCTCAGCTGCAGTCTGGGCCATTAAGTGTTAGAAAGCACATCTCTACAGAAAATGCAACTTGCTTGATCTATTAGCTGTGCTTACAAGAGCTTATGTCTCCTTGTACTGATGCATTTTAAAAAATCTGACTTTGCATATTTTTTCATTCTTCCTTGTAACAAATGCCAGACTTCAAATTCTGCCTTTCCTAACAGTGCAGCTTTAAAATGTCTTTTCTTCACTGCCACTTAAGGTTTTTCCTGCCAAGATGACCCTGAAGCATCTGCACTGGTCACACAGTTGCCATGATTTGAGGTTGTCACTGATACTCTTTGTCTCACTGCTCAGAAGGCAGCAGGGACAAGCCATGGAGTTGGAATTGCACCAGTCTGACCTTCAAGACAGGCAGAGCTGTTACCAAACATACAGGACCACTATCACGACTGGTGACTGATTCGTTTCCCTTGGTGTTAGTCTAGACCACCAGCACCTATTTCGGGCACCATCTCTCTTCTATTTTGATATATCTTCACAACCTACAGTTCTCTTCCATGTAGACACAATAGTGATGATCAAATTACTGCCTTAAAGAGGCATTCTACTTATTGAAAAGGATCAAAAGAATTCTTGCAACAATAAAAGAGGTCATATGCTTGTCTGATTTTCATTAAGATCTCCAGGTCTAGCAAAAAAAAAAAAAAGAAAAGTAACTCTTACCCTCCTTCCTCAGTGTGTCACTCTGTCCCTCCTGACAGCTTCTGGCAACAATCTTCTTTTTTCAATCCTGATCTCCGAACCCCTTGCTCTGCAAAACCATTTGTATCATTTTGGACCCATGAGTCATGTCCCTCAAAGCTATTTGTTTATTTCTTCCACTGTCTTCCTTATGGACTGAGGCCATGTACCACAAAGAATTGTGTGGCTTTCCCATTCCTTATCAGAGCAACAAATGTTAGAACAATGTGTACATAAAGGGAGATTTAATAACCCACCCATGTATTGCTCCACCTGCCACCTTCAGGTCATTCACAGCACTCCTGCAATTCTTTCTGGCCAGCAGAGTCAGTGCTGTGCATTGCTCTGCTTGGAGAATCACACCCCCAGCTTGCTAGAAAGCAAAAGCTTGAATTACCTCATCCTCGTTCTCTGGCATAAGAGAGAATTTGCCTGTTTTAACTTTGAACTGACTGCATAAACTTCTACATTCTCTTTACCAGTTGGTGGAGTTTTTTTTAGTTGTTGTTTTGGGGTTTTTATTAAACTAATCTTTCTGGAATTTGTATGTAGCTCAGAGCTAATTTTAGCTTGATCAGAAAGTGCTCTGGGATGCTTGTACAAAAGATGCTATAGAAATGTATTGCATGACATTGCATCCAAATCAAAATCAACAGTTAAAAATTAGCTACGGTAGTAAAACACACTGCAGGGACAAGGCTGGCACAGAGTCCATGCTGAAAAAAATGCCTAAAGAGTTGTGATCTCTGTATTTTTACAGGCTGAGAAATGGACTTTCAAGGGCAATTTGAATCTGATGCTTTGAGATGTGAGCTGATAACCCTATAGGAAGGGATTTTTAATCAGTGGAAAACTGAGCTGTAGCCATCCAGAAACACACCAGTGGATCTGGAGTACATAATGCTCATTAGCTGTGGGTAGGAAGGTAGATTCACTTGGCTTTGTCGATGCCCTGTTGGTAATGATGTAAGGCACAAGACAAGGACATCATGGTAGGTGAATCAATACTCAGAACCACTGAAAAACTCTTATTTTCTCCACAGAATGAAGAAGCAGCAGCACTCTGAGGTCAGAGCTAGGCAGCCAGGTATACATGGATAATTGCAAGCATTGCAGTTCCTACATGCACTCTTCACAAACATGCATTGATTCACCACAGAATGCCTCCTAAAGAAAAAGAATTCTTAAGATTTCTTAACATTCTCCCTTGAGGGCGAGTTTCTTTTCCAATCCATTGTGCTAGCATTACAACGTTATTTTTATTTTCAAGAATTTTCATTGAATCATAGAACTTCTCTCTGACACAGCTCACCTTTTAGAGATATTTTTCAATTGATCTAATCCATCCATTCTACCTAACAACTCCTTTGCCTGTTTAAAAAAACAACAAATGAAAACAAAAAAACAAAGACCTAAGGATGCATGTAAAATGTAGCATCATTAACAATTCTTTAATATATACAAGCAAATCTGGCAACTTTAAATCTTGTTACTACTTTGAAACATGCCACAGACTGTCTTTTCCACTTTCTACTTAGTGAATCTTCATAGGGTTTTTAATACTCTTTCTACTTTTGCCATGATCAAAGGAATTGCTCTCCGTTTGCTTGTTCCTCTGATAAGTGATAAAAGATGTCAGTGAGACTAATGAGAACTGCCTCCAGCTTCCTTCATAAAGCCCTGTAGAAAAGAAATCACAATGCATCGTCAAACCTGCTAGTCTTTTAGGAAATAAAGTGTGGAAAAATACTAGGCACAAAGACAACAGGGGGATGGGAGCAGGGGAGGAGGGGGGGAAAAAGCTTTTACAAAAGAAACAAGGATATTGGTGTGTAAGCAGAAATGTTTCTCCCATCAGTAGTCTGTATTGGGGTAAATCCTGAAACAACTGCATGTGCAAACATGGGACTTCTGTTCTTTGCACTACAGTATTTGCCTTTTCACACACACACACACATTGCACATGTTGGAAAAGTCACAGAACAGCTTCCCCCCAGCCCACAGTACAGCAGTGTTAAAAATCAGGACCCAAATCCAGATTAGGCCTTTACTCTGCAGTGCTCAATGACAGTTCACTTGACTTTTTTCAGGGCCTGCCAGGATCTTCTCAGTTCCAAAGTGAATTTTACCTGCTAGTGCAAAGGCTGTCAGTGAGGCCTGAAGGCAGATCGAGCACATCTTCAGGTCCTACAACCACGGCTGTGTTTCCACTTACTGACACTGAAAATGACTCCACTAAACTCACTGGATCAAATAAAGTGTTCATGCATCAAGACCGGTTCCAAATAAGTGGTGAGGTTTTAAATTGGGCTATGAAGAGCTGCTCAGCCTTCTGAGCAAATTCTTCCTCCCATTTGCTGACCAATATCTCATCTGCAGGGGCTGCTGCGTGTTTTCCCTAGCCAGATAAAGGTCAAATGCACACAGGTATCTTGCTAAGGAAATCTCACCTCTTGGAATGAAAGAGAAAACAAGGACAGGTGTGAATCAAACAGCAGGCTCTGCCCACATACCATCCCCTCCATGGCAAATGTCTAGGGCTCTTGTTTTTCAAGAATGTCAAAGACACACCAAAAGGTGGTGGTAGTGTCAATTTTGCAGCGAATAACCTGTCCTAGAACACATTATTGTTGGTTGCACATTGAACCCTGATGAGCTGCACCTGTGGCTGTTGTAGCAAGTTATGTGAAAGCTGAGAACAGGATAGAGAATCACATCCTTTAAGTCAGCAAGCAGAAAACTGATTTGGTTTTATCTTGTTCTCCATTACTATTCCTGTTATTTTCCTAAAGTGAGGCTGAGGTTATCTCAGGCTGGCCATTTCTAAAGCATGCTGATGTATGACAGAGTATAGCCATTTCATTTTATCTCCAGACAGGGCTTTCTAACTATACACATCTATTAATGCAACTATAGAAGGTAACAGTGTACAAAAATGTGGATTATAATTCAATATTTTTAAATTCAAATTAATCCAAGGGGAAAATATACAGTTATCCAACTATGTATTCCTTTTCCAATCAATTGTTTTGATCAACAAAGGAAAGCTTGACTTGCAATGGTTGTTTCCAGCCATTATGCTTATAGTAAACAAGCATCCTGCTTTTTCAGAGACTCAGTGACAGACATGGCAAAATGGATATATTTAATTTCGAGACAAAAGTGTAATATCATGATCTTTTTTAGGAAGATAACTGAAGTGTACACAATGAAAACATTTCTTAATGTTCTACATATTGACTTTAATCACTAGATGCAATGTAGAATTGTGTTCTTTTCACTGGTAACAAGTAGTGATTCACTGACCTGATGTGATTCACATACCTTGCCAGCAACACGTTTTGGGTTTTGTTTTTTTATTTTGTTTTAACTTTGAATTATTTAATGCATCAGAATAAATTGGACTCAGTGTGGGTTTAAAACTTAATTTAAAACTTTCACTCAAGAAAGACTTTTCAAAACTGAAATTAAAAACCCAATTTATTTTTAAGTCATTGATTTTTTATCCATCCTGCTGTTTCTCTTCATTAAGGGAAGAATGACTCTGATGCCTCAACAGAACAGAAACTCTGATCTTTCTCCTGGGCCTCTGTTTCCTCTTTATACTAATACTAAATATGAAGGGTCTACGGAATCTCAAATGAGGAAAAGAAACGCGTTTCTAAGCTGGATAGGGGAGGGATTAAGCCAGGGAAGTAGCCTAGGGGAGAGTGGAGCTACATAAACAGAGAGACACCCCGAGGCAGCTCCTATCACCATGAGCTTCCCCGGGCTGAGCAGCAATTACCCTCAGCCCTGGGTCTGGGCCGTACCTCCAAAGCCACAATCACACCTACTCTTAGGGCTGCTTTCTTCTAAAATAGTACAATTACAGCCTTAGCCACCAAAACCCAGCAGAAGTTGTTTTTGATTCTGTTTGGATTACTGTTATCTTGTGAGAAAGCCAGGGAGTGCCCTAATTAACATGGGAATAAGCTGATGCTTAAATTCAATTTCCTTCGTGATCACATTCACTGGAAGAATCATTGGTAGGAGAAGATACAGTTCTGTACTTATTATTTAAGCTGACAAATGCTACCCTTGCAGCTTTTCCTCATGCAAACACCTGCAGAGAAACAGTGCCTCTTGTATTCAAAACAAAAGCTCTTTTATGGCTTTCTGTCACATGAACTGTCCATTTCGCACATTTTATTAAAAAAATCCAGGACACGTTTTTGGCCTATTTTTACAAATTTCAAAATTAAGTATTGAAAAGGGTGTTTAGTAGCAACTTGCTGGTAAAGATTGAAACTCACAAAGAATTTCAGGAACACAAGGTGATTATAACATCCAGTCCTGCAACAAAACAGAGCCTCAGAGATTCCACAGGTGTCTGCCTGTGCAGGAGGCAGTGATGACTTTAGGGTTTGTAGCCTCAAAAGACTGATCTGGAAACTCTAGATTGTTGAAAAAAAAAAAAAAAAAACAAAAAACCAAAAAAAACACCCCACAACCCTGCTCTTCAGTCCTTATGACTGTAGGAACATTACTGATTCTGTTTAAGGAGCACCTCAGAAAGAACTAAATACCAGGTGAAAAATTGTCTATTTGTCAAAACTTTCCAGAGCATTTCAAGAGATACTGTTTGATGTATGGGTAATTTCCACACCTACACAGCAAAACTCATTGTCAGAGCTGACTCAGGGTGAAAAGAAAATCTACTAATTAGGAAAGGAAATGGCAATATGAAGATGTCCTTCAGAGAAGGAAGAAAGGAGGTCATTGAAACATCCAGCTGTGCACATGAACCCTGTCCTGTCCAGCACTCAGCCAGCCAAGTCCTTTTGGTTGTCCACAGGTTGGCTTGCCCCGGGATTCCAGCCCCTCCACATCTCTCCCGTTCTGCTGCAGTCCTCTGAAGTGCACAATTAAATTAAATCATTTGGGGAAAAGAAAGAGCCAAACTCTCAAGATCTGTTAGCTGAGATAGCTGCTTAGTTTGGCCCAGGCTAAACTGCAGCCTGCATTGTGATGCTCCAGCTCCCATCCCTCAGCACTCTCCTCCCCAAGGGAACACCCACCAGGAATGGTTTATCCTTCCCATCCTCTGCTGGACAGGGGTGAGCAAACAGAGCAAAAGCCTTGTGGGTCAATACTGCAAAATAAAGAGTAAACCTTAAAACATCTCTCCCTCGCCCTCCCTTCTTTCCAGGCTTCCCTTGACTTCTAAATTCTCTTTCCCCACAACCTTGGCCAGAGGTGGATCTCTCTTGGACCTCTGTGGGACAGGGGGGAGTGTGTGGCAGCTTCTCACAGAAGCCACCTCTGGAGACCCCCAAAAGCCTGCCACACACACCCAAAATACCTGTGGAACCTGACAGCAGCAGTCTCTTCACTATTTCTACTCCACTGGGAAAGAAAAGTGTACAGAGAGCGGAATTTTTAAAAAACAAACTAATGAAAAAGAAATTACGGATGAATAAATGAAAGAAAGGAAGAGGATAAAGACAAGGCGGGGGGAAATGAAGGAAGGCAGGGAAATAAATCTAGCAAGGTTTAAAATTACAAGGAAAGAAGGAAGGGATTTAAAAGGATAATGAAATACTGACAGAGATAAAATTTAACAAATAAAATGCATGGGGAAAAAAAAAGGGTGGGACTTATTGAAATTTTTTTTAAAAGGTGAAAAAATGAAAGAAAATAAAGAAGATGAACATAAGATACACAGGTCTCAGTTACTGTCACATTATAGGCAGAAATCCAGAATGGCTTTCTTAAAGCTGCACTGTGAATCAAAAACTGGATCTCAATCTCTATTCATTTTCAGCAAGAAAATCATTACTCTTTTCATGTTACTCTTCTTCCAAAAAATCTGACTGGAAACTTCCAACTATCCTACAAACTGCAAGAATTTTTGACTTGAAAATGAAATTTTACAAATTCATTTTCATACAAGTACTGTAGCTTCACATCAAAATACCTACGACAGCTTTAAGAACACTATCAACCTTCCTTTGGCAAAGAAAACCAAAAAATCTCAAAAGGTTTGCTTGGAAATGCTTAACACTTATAGGGAAAGCTGGCACTTTTCCAAAGATGTTTTTGTTACCCTCACACAAAAAAGGAAAAGGCAGCTGAATGATCACATTTCAAGTCTAGTAGAAATTAGATCCTAGATGTCTTCACCACCTGCTCAGCATAATTTGTTTATTATTCATTCAGGTAACATCATCTTCCTTCAGTGGTTTCTGTGAAAACCATTCCAAAAAGCCATTCCTAAACCTAGAGAAACATGTTGAAGAATTGCTGCAGAGGCATGTATTAGAGTTTTTTCAGGGAAATCAATTTTTTAAAATTTTGTTTTATCACTTCTGGGAAACATCTTGGCCAAAGCAACTTTTTATACTTGATCATTTATTATGGTATTTCTTTCCTTAGTAGGTTTTTCAGTATGTGTAAAGGACTGGGAATTTACCTGTGTTATTTTCAGGATATAGAGGATGGGAGTTCAAGGAAAAATATTGGTGGTGAGGGCTTGTAGCAGGAATGTCATAGAAATTCTTATTCTTGTGATCAGCTCCATTTCAGGGCTGTTAGCCAGACCTCTTGTAATAAATATAGGCTTTCCTAAACAGGAAACCTCAGAAAAATTCATTTGAATGAACTGTAGCTGTGAATTAATGTTCCCAAGTGCCTTTACACAGACATGCACTTAGGGGTTTAACAGACCACAGTGCAGTAGAGTTTGGGGATGTCTGATATAGCTGGGAGATACCACAACCTCAGCAGTAATTATTTTTTAACAACATTTTTCAAATTGGAAGACTCATACTGCTTTTAGTATCTTCAATGCTTCAATTTCACTTAAGCTGTGCTTGTTTTTATCCTTGAGAGACCCAAGGTAATGAAGTAGAGAAATGGTTTTTCCTAGTACTGCTTGGAAACAAGGAAAAAGACTCCATTACCATAAAAACCACCAATGCAGAACCTGAAAGATGGAATTCTCGTCCCTGAGGGCTCTCCCCAGAATGAGGAGCAGTGAGCATTTCTGTGTTTTGGAGCTGCCTGTACAGACAGAGGGACAGAGGCTTGGTGAGGACTCTGGGTCAGTTATGATCCTGTGCCCAGAGCTCGGCTGTCCTCGCTGCTCAGTGCTGCACGCCACCAGCTCTGGCATCATTTCACAGATCTGGTGCTAGAACTGCACTCTGTAGTCCCTGTGCCCCCAGAAGTGCACACAGGCATTTAGATCCAGTATCTTTTTCTTCTCCATATAATATATAATCTCATATGTAAAAACAAGACTTTCCTAAAATATTTTAAAAGCTGTTCTTGGCTGAAGTTTGGTTTAGGTGTGTTTAGTGCTGTTCAGCTCAACAGCAAAATTCCTGCTGATGGTGAGGATAATTCTTAGCAATCTTTTCAAAGGGAAGGATTTTTTTTATGGCTGATAAGGCACTGATCTCAGCTGTGAGAACCAGGGTTTACTTCTCACTCTCCATCATCCTCAGAGCAAAGCAAAAAAGAATTTAGCCTTTCAAAACATTCACTGCACAGAAGCTCTAGAGAATAGAAACACACACAGAACAACAAGGCAAAAGCCTGGTGTGCTAAAACTGTGTCTTGTCCATCTGTACCTTATACACAAAATCCTCCAGAAAAATTAATACCCTCCATCTGGCAAAGGAGAGTGCTTTGAGCCCTTTGGAGCAAAAAGGCCATTATAGCTTTAAGCTCATTATATAAAATAAAACACATTTTAAAAATTTATAAATAAACTTAATATGCTCAGAGAAGAGAGCAAATTATTAAATATTGGGAACAGATGGGGAAATGTCAGACCACGGCTACTTGTATTTCCTGCATTTCACAGCTGGTTTGCAAGTATGAAGCATGCAAAGCCTTAAGCCACTCAGATCAAATGATCACAGTGGACCAAATTCTGTGTCCTTTACTCAGGCTATTTATTCTGCATTTGATTCAAGTGTTGTTTTGCCTGAGAGCTACACCTTCTTCTGCAAAGTGCTTTCACTTAGGGCTGATTTTAAACCTCTTTAAGATGGTTCAGTAACTAAACCAAGTTTCTAAACCCCTCCAGACCCTTTTCCTTCAACTGTACATTGAGGAGAGAGGACTGTCTGGTGCATTCCCAGTCCCACCTAAAAATCCCATAACTTTCCCTAAAGAACATGGTAGGTACAGCAAGTCTCTTCCTTCTTTCCTTCAATTTATCCTGTATCTTAGCCTCTTCAACATTGTCAATCTCAGAAAATATGAAAGGCATCTTTATTTCTTTGGAGAAGAAAAACAAGAGCTGTTTAGTACTAAGAATATTTTCTCCTTGTTTAGGCTGTTGTAAACACAGTTCCTATAAAATAAAAACAAAAACAGGTAACAAAAAAAAGCTATAACAAACAAAAAAAACCCCAACAACAAAACACAAGTCAAAATCCTCCCCAAGAACAAATCGCTGGTGTCATTATATTTAAAATAAAAAGACCTAGATGATAGATGGAGGCAGACACTGTGCTCCTTTTAACCTGAATCGCTGCCTGTGGGCCATATCATCCTAAAAACCCTTTGATACAAGTTAGGAACTAATGCTAGGGGCGTATCCAGAACTGCACACAGGTACCTGCTGATTTGCCAACTCACAGGTTTCAAAAGTCTCGTAGCCTGCTCCTGGCACCTCTTGTCAGTCGCTGACAGGAAGATCTGCCTCTGTGAAGGGCGATTCGCACAGCAGGGGACCTGCAAAGCAGCTGCCGCAGGTACTGAACGGAAAATATGAGAAGCAAATTATATAAAAATGATTTTTTCCCCCTCCCCCAAGGTTCAGGAGGGAGAGGGGAGGAATTTGCTCTCATGAAAAAATGGGGCACAGAGCAAAGACAGCGGAAGAGAAGGCAGAGATGGAAATGTCATAAAAACCTCGGCGTGCAATTGATGCAATTACGCAGCAGTGCCAGACATTGGCTGTCCCTGGAGAGGGCCTGGAGGGCACACAGGGCCCAGTGTCAGCGCAGCTCCCACAGAGCCCTGGCCCAGTGCCCGGCCCGGTGCGCGGCCTGCGCTCCCCTCATGGCGCTCCGCACCCCGCTCCCTCCCACAGACACAGCCCTGCTCCTGGCAGGGTGGCACGGCCTGGGCACTGCAGTCCTGGCAGCTCACAGTGCTCCGGGCTCCCTCCCACAGACACAGCCCTGCTCCTGGCAGGGTGGCACGGCCTGGGCACTGCAGTCCTGGCAGCTCACAGTGCTCCGGAGAGCATCGCCATGGCGAGCAGAGGGACCATGGCACACCCGCTGTATTCCCCTCAGAGACAAGCCTGAATTATTTAAAGGCATAAGAGGGAATACTTAAGCTTCAGCTTGTCATATACGGAAAGGAAAAAATGTAAAATTGTACTTTTAGTCTTTACAAGCCACAAATCTAAAATCAAACACAGGATTAATTTAGGTTTTCTGCTTTACAGAGCAATATTCGAGGTTTGTCCAGAACACTGCTTCTCTCTGCCATCCCCAAGCCCAGATTTTTTACTGTTCAGTAGCAACAATCAATCTCATCAGCACTTATCCCTTTTCCTGCCTCTTTCCTCTTCCCTAAATCTGCTGTCACAAAGAATTCTTCTCACACCCATAAAAAAGAAGCCTGAAAAATCTATTGTAAGAATCATATTTCATACTTTCTTCCTTAAGCATTTAAAGATAGAAAAACAGGTTTTGTTATGCCACTGTACCATATAAGCAGAAGATGAACAGAGTAAATTAAATAATAAAAAAATACACAGAGAGATAAAAAGCTAAGTTACAAGTTTGGGGTTTTTCTCCAGTTATTTCAGGCTGCAGGGTTATAAAATGTTTGCCAGCTCCTGCTAGTTGGGGGTGCTCTTAGCTGTGATTTGTAAGGTCCTTAGAAATTCAGTGAAAGCCTATTTTGGGGAGATGAAGCAGCCTCTGACCAGTAGCTGGTGCTGGGGGCTCTGTGGCTGCAGCACCCCTGGACTGTGAGCTCAGGCAGTGTGATGGAGATAATTCTCTTTTACAGGGATGGAGAAGAGGAGTGAGGGATCCTTGGGAGAGACAAGCAGAGGCCCTGCTGCTCTTTCTCCAGGAGCAGCCTATCAAGAAGGGCCATGAAATGGCATTGCATATCTCAGTCACAGCTACCCCTTCCCGACTGGAAAAGAGATAAGGATTGTTTTATTTCAAGCTGTTGAGTATGAAAAGATATTGTTTACCTCCCTCACAAATATCATCAGAAATATGATTATTTGCAGTACAGTTTTTATCTAAATGCATGATGCCAAGGATTAGCCAAAGGTAACCCAGGCTTTCAAATCTAAAAATTTTAATCTAAAATATTTAAAATAATTTAAAAATTAGATTATTTAAATATTTTAATCTAAAATATTTAAATTCAAATCTAAAAATATTTATCATTTATAAATTATATATATTGAGGAACAAATTTTATATATTTAGGACCAAATTACATATATTTAGGACCAAGATTCAGCCTTGATATTTGCAGTTTTAAAATCTGAATTTCTGGCCAGAAATTTTGAAATTTCAGTCCAGAGCTGCATCTTCAGGCATGCCAAATAGCAGGCAGATTCAAACAAGTTCTTCATCTTTTGCTAGAAGTTAAAGAACTGACAAGCACTAGAGAAGGAATTATACAAATTGGATGTTTTAAAGAAAAATTAGAGCGCCTGCAGTTTATGTGGCTATCCCAAGCTGTCTCCAGTAATGTGTACTAACAGCTTAAACCTGAGACTTTGTAATTTCTTACAACTACAGCTGTGTGCCAGCACTTTAAACAATTCACCTAAGCAGCTACAGTTAAAGAGACCCAATTTTCTAAATCAGCTGGGAAAGATATTTCATAGCAACACAGAATTAATATTGTCCAACTTGTTAGAATTAGTCATGACTATAATTAAGAGCATACGCAGGAGTAGCCATGGGAAAAACAGATCTCTGAAGAACATTTTTGGAAGCAAAATTACATATTGATCCCTAGTGATAATGGGCTAATGCTTCAAGCTTGCAGGCAGAACAACAAGTCTTTTGAACCATGAAAAATGAACACACCAGAAGCTAAATGAGAAAATTAATAAATTGCAGGTGAAGCTGAATATTTTTGTAGGTGGTAGAAGGACATCTTCAATGATAAAAACTTTTTTGAAAAAATAACTTATATTTACTTTGCACTAAATAAGTGCAGAAGGCAAAGTTTTATGACAAGCAATTCTGAGGGACTGGATGGTCTGCTAGTAAGGAGAAGAATGCTAAAACTAAAATGAGTCATTAAAAATAGGTCATTTGCTTAGCTGCATGAGATGCCTTAAACTAAGCATTCTACATGATCAAAAAAAGGAAGCAAGAAGTAAAGCAGAGAGCACATATCTGTCACTGGCTGTCATGGTGACAAAAAAAAGAACAAAAAAAATCAGGCACGCTAGGAAAGAAAAAAGGGGTCCAGAGAATCATTAAGTCAACATTCCTCAGAGCAGGATTGTTTTATATCAGGAATTCCAGTGCTGCCAAACACGTGTTTTCATTAGGTCCAGGAGAGGTTGGCTGCCCACATTTCAAACCCATTCACACTTGTGGGCTTAAAAATGTGCTCCTGTAAGCGAAGAGCCTCCTGCATTCCACAGAGGCAGAAGGCTCATGTTTCCAGAAGCATTAGAGGTTTGAGTTGACCTGGGAAACCTATTTATTCTCATAGTTGTGTACCAGAAATTATTCATAGCAATTCCCAACCTTATCATCACTTGGCACCTCATGGCAGTGTAGAAAAGCATTCAGGAACAAAATATGCTAGTAAAACGTTAAAAAGAGAATGAACAAGGATAAGGTTTATACAGAAAACTTGTACAATAGCCTTGTTTTTGAAAAGCAGAAGGACAGAAGATCTGAAATGCACTTGCATGGTTTCTTCATTGACCTGCTCCTGACCCAGAGAATAGCAGCTTGCTTTGTACCATAAAACTAAAATAATCCTTAAATTAGAAAGGGTACTCACCCTTTTCCCTGCTAACAAAGACTCTCAAAGAGACTTCCCAAAAAGCAGTCCTTTCTAGGGATAGATACAGCAAATGGGGAAAAAAAAGATGTTGCCTGTTTTCAGGCCAAGTCCTCAGCTGGTGCACATTGGCAGGGCCACTGATTAAATTGTTTTTAGTTCTTCTCTCACTGAATGAAAGAAACATTTGATCAGGTGCAGGTGAGGCACTGGAGCAACAGTTGTGAGCCCAAAACATCAATTAGTATTTTAATTAAAATAGCAGGATATTCTACAGCTGAGAGTAGGAAAGATCAAAACAAACCTATAAAATTTAAAACCTGCAACATATCTTTTTGTTAATCCTGCAGAATCAGACATCTACTTTTACCAATATTATTATTTCTTATGAGATGTTAGAAGAAATTTGTGCATATCAAAATCATAGAAGATACATTTATGACCTTTGTGTTTCACACTGAAACTCATATTTGTGTTTTGTTTATCTATGAACAGAAATATGATGTTGACTTTTGAGCTCTAAAATATCTGCCTCCCAAATGTCTGTGCAACTTGGAGAAGATCTACAAGATAACATGAAACCATTTCCCTGTCCCCCTCCCCTTAGTTATTACTTTAGTCCCTCTGTCCTTACTTAATTTAATTTAGAAAGGTGGAAGTAACCAATACTAGTGTACAGTTCAGACAGATGGTGATTTAACCAAAATGTCTCCTTCCATAGTTTGTCAGCACTGATTATGAACTGCACAACAGCCTCCACAGAGCCCATTATCCTCCAGCTAAGCTCAAGTATTTCAGATTCAAGTTCTACAGCATTGTCATGAATCACTATTACTGCAATAGCAAGACCAAGGCACTTTTCTTTAGCCTTTCTTTCTCAACATCACATTGACTCATACACAAGTACAGAAAAAATGTTGCAGAAAGCACTTTCTGAAAGATGTTTTTCATTAGGGTTTCACTGCTGGTGGGCAGCTCACTGGAAGACAACATCACAGGGATCATTGTGTCTGGCCTCAGTGTCATTGCTGAATTTGTGTCTGCTTCCCATATTCTTCCAGGTATCTGCATTTAGGTGTTCAGTCCTGGACCTCTTGATAAGTGCAAAAATTCCCATTGGCTTCAATGGGGCCTGGATTTCTCCCTGCTAATGGTTGAATCACAGAATAGTTTGGGTTGGAAAGGACCTCAAAAGTCATCTAGTTCCAATCCTCTGTGACAATCCTTCAATTGCATTCCAGGCTAAAAAATGCATGGAACACAATAATTCTCTGCTAATTAACAAATACAACTCTGGAACAAGACTCCTGTAGCCTTCTGTTTCTATTTCTGTCTGTAATATATTGGTTGGTTTTAGAGTATTTTAACCTCCAGTGCTTTCAGCTCAGATAACACAAGTTCCTCCAGTGGACAGACTGTGGGAGTACTCATGACTAAGAGTTAAATGCAAGTTTAAGTGGTGAAATGTCAGGTTAGCTTTTTCATTACAGTGTAATTGATAGCCTCCTGTTGAATCAATCTAGAATGCCATTGCCATGAATAACTTCTGCTATGAATCGACAGAAATCAATAAAAAAAAATGAAAGGAGCAACATTTGTGAGATAATTTATCATTCAACTGCTACAAGTAAAAACATTTTTTAAAAAGATTTTAAAGAAAAAAAGAGTGAATATAAAAAAATGAGAAATAGACCAGAATGAGGGCAGGTACAAGGGGCAGGGAGGCAGCACAAACACAGGAAACCACTCGGAGGGGGCCATGCCAGAAGACCCCCAGCAGCTTCCAATGCTCAGGTACACGTCCAAGTCAAGACTACAAAAGGTGTCATGGACTTAAAGGAGATCAGTTCCTCTGTAAACCAGAATCCATGGCCACAAATATTCACATTTCTTTCACCAGCCTTTTGGGAGATCTGTCTCTGAAACATCTTGTTTGACCCACCCGGTCAGAAAGCATTATCTGTCTCTGCTGCCACACTATATGGAAGAGTGAGATGTAATAATTTCCAACTTCTGCTCCTGCCCCTCTGTAGGTATCACACAGATAACTTTAAAATCACAGAATAAAGCTTAAAACATGTATGTGAGACATTATTCTTCTGCTCTATGTTAGTCTATATAGATTACAAATTATTTCAAGGAGACACTCTTTATTTTTAATGGTCTGTCCAGAGTCTATAAAGCCAGAGCTCTGATGTTTCTGCTCCTACTGATCAAGTAGATATACTGCAGCTGAATGTTGCAAGTATAATTTAAGCTGAGAATCTGAGCACACAGGCTAAAAAAATTAGAAATGTTGCTTATTCTGCCTTTTCTTTTTGTCAGGTCAAAATGTGAGGACATAGACTCTAAAAAGAGAACATTTTTTTAAAAGATTGCTCCTGTGCAGAGCTGAATTGTCCAAGTCATAACTAATACTGATTAATTTAAAACTCACGTACTGTAGCAAATCAAAATGGGGAATTGCTGTCCCCAAACATTGTCAAAATAGGGCTCTCCCAAGTCTTGAATTATTCCTTCTTCCTCCAACAGACAGAGTCACCAGGCACAGCCTGCACTGGACGTACCCCAGTCTAAGCTAAGAGTTACACATGTAGGGTTGTTCTCAAAAAAATCTCTCATCTGTTTTGAGGCTTTTAAATTCTTGTTTTGAAGTAAAAAATGCACTCTGAAATCAGGGAAAGAGACTGAGCTGCAACAGGCACCCTAAGGGCTCCTCTGTACCTCTCTTTTACTATGGACTGTCAATAACCACAGCACTGCAAAACAGGCAAAACCACTTGACACTCCTACAACATCATTTGGTTTCCCTTTGTATCACTGACCACAGGAAAGAATGGAATTTATTTGGTGGATCTTTCCCCACTATTCAATATGGGTTTGGATGTTCAAAACAAAATCTGGCCCTGATTTTTTTAAAAAATTCAAAAAATAGGGAGATGTCTGTATAAAACAATAGCAAGTAATAGCTTGTTTGACTTAGTGTTGTCATGTTCAAATAGTTCAGTACTTATCCTATGACATTTTAGTTATTTACAGCTTCAGTTTTTTGCTTATTTGTCTCAGCTTTCAATAAAAAGAAAGAAAAAAAAAGGGAAAAGGTTCATTTAAATTCCTTCTGCTTGCAAGGCAGAACATAAACTCCAGAAAAAACTCATGTGGAGCCCAACAATACTCTTCTAGATCTCCTGATACAAAACCTCATGATTTTTATGGCCTACCCAGTTTTGATTCCTCAGGCTTATTGAAAATTTAAATTCACTCAGAGATTTTCAGTACCACATACAAGATGTAAGGTGTTATGACTGACAGCTGACTCTAAGACATCTGTTCAAGCATCATGTGCAATGTATTAATAGTGATGCAAAATAAAACTAATAATAATGCACTTTATTTCACACAATAGGCAAGAAAGACAGACATTCAATTTTATAAGCAAGTTTTCAGGCTGGTTTTAACTTTGCATCTTAGCAGAAAACACTCATCCCATAATTGCATTTTTGTTTGTCAGGCTGCCAGGAAATACTTTACAGATACTATGATTAGCTCTACCTGTTTACACAGATTTTTATATATATATATTTTAAATCTCACCTGCAGCTGAGAGACTTTAATCCATCTATACATTCTCTTTTTGAGTGTAATGTGGTGCTTGACTGTATCTATATATCAGGATAATCTGAATCACCAACACTGTGATTACCTTATTTACAATGGAGGTCACAGAAATAAAGATCATTTGCTGAACCTCCTGTTTCTGTATGTGAGTAGGCCAAGATATGTCAAGAAAAACACAGGGGGTTAAAGCATTTATGGATGTTTTGAAGGGTAGAGTAAGGACATATTTGTTCAGTAAGTTCTGAAATATTTCAAAACTGTCTCACACTGTACCCTCAGGATAGAAAAAAAAAGTTGTTTAAAACTGAGAGTTATTTTTAGTGAAGAAAAACAGAATAGATATGTCTTTACTGTTCTTTCACTCCTGGTAGGCTTGGAAAGACAATGAGGCAATAAATTCAGCATTAACCTCAAATGCACCTGTCTCTTCCAGCTGCAAAAGTCTTGTTAGTGTCTGTGTCAGACTAATACAGAGGGTCAGAGTATGACATTCTGGTGAGCAATACCAGCAATATTTTGCAGGACATTATGTAGAGCATCAATAAAAATGTAAGAGAAAATATATCTCACTTTTTCAAAGCACTGAGAAGAAAGGGTTTGTGAATAGTCCTATAAACTCTCCATGCCATTGTGCCAATCCAGCAAAGACTGAGTATGCACTAATAAATTTCATGTGCTGAAAACTCAATGGCTGCCCAGCCTTTTTTGAGCATCAGGAGCTCTGCCAGTTTTCATGCCCTTTGCAAGAACATAATCTCAGTTTGCAGTTTTAAACTTTCTCAGATTTGCTGACCATCACAAAGATGTGCAAGAAGATGATATTCAAACATTCCTTAACTTCATCTACTTTAGCCACTTTACATTTTATAAATGGAGAAGTCATAAGGTGCTCTGGAATGTGCCTGTGTCTCCTGCTGGCCATTACTTTGCAGTCCTCTGAGGAGCAAATGGAGCGTTCACTCCCAGCCCTTGACAACTCCTACTAGTTTCACAGTCATGGCTATTAGTGCCCTATTTCTCATTTTCTAAATCCTACAGTAATTTGAGAAGAGTGCTGATCCAAGATGAGGAAACACAGAGAAGACTTTTGGACTCTGGGCCTTGCTCTACAGCAGGCACAGCAGCAAAGAACCTGCATCAAAGAGCTGTTCCTGTGATCACACCTGCATGGGCTGTCTGTCAGTACTACCACCCTGCTTTAGGAGTCTACAGAATATATTCTATAATATACACAACGTAACAGAGAAATATTAGGAGGATTACTTAATTTCTAAGACCACCAAAGACCTCAGAGAACAGGCACTAGTTGTGGCCAAAGTATTTACAGGAATCTCTGTGGATTCTGTTGCTAATAAAACCTCAGACCAGACAGAGATAATCTTACTTGGCTTTCAGCATCCAGCCTTAAGAGGTGAGTGGTGATACTACTGTTCTGACTGAGCTTTTGTCTTGTAGAGAGGATATTTAACACCACATAGTGTATCAAGCCTCATATTAATAAATGATGCAATTCATTTCAATCAGAATTATTGCCACAAGCACTCAGAAGTGTAATTAATATTTTCTGGTGTGCCTTGTCTCATAATAGTTTTTATTCAACATGAAGGATAATTAGGAGTTGTATCATTCTGAACAGAATGCTGCATCACAAATTCCTTGTGGTAAGCTTTACTTTAAGGATTTTCCACCACAAGAAAATCAGGTGTAAAATACTTATTACAGTGCTTTAAAATATGCTAAAATGAATGGTGGTGTTTAACTTGGTACAGCAAACACATTTTAATAGGCTTTGTGTTGCTAAGAGGCAGATTTTTGAAAATGGTAAAGGAGCAGGTAGACACATTTATTCACCTGCAACACCACTGCCCCAGGCTGCCAAGTCATGTCCACCTCTGCACGAGTGTAGAGCTGCAGGATGGAATTAAATTCTCTGTCATCACATCAACACACACACACAAATTCTCCAATCTCCTGTGTTAACAATTTCCCTGGATATAGTGGTGGAAAATACATAGGTTTTGCTATGCAAGCTGTAACATTAATGTCTGAGGAAGTCAGTGCCAATTGAAATCAATGGAAATTGGATTTACTGTCGAGGATTTTTCCAGTGGGAAGACTTCGAGCTGGGATTTGCCGGGTTCGGTGTGACACTAGGTGGCACTAGTTGTTTTAGAAGCCTGTTTTCTTTCTTTTTTCTTTAATTTCGATCCACAAATAGAAGTGGAAAAGCACATATAATCAGGGCTGATTGCACTGCCAGTTGATGAGGTTGGGAAATTCAGTCTCAGTACCAGACAGCAGCACAGTATAGCTCGAGAGCCAAGACAAAGGATGCATCCAAAAGTGATGGCCAATCCCAAAATCATGCTGAACAACTCCTGGAAAGGGCCACAGAAACGCAAGGAGTTGAATTCTGCTTTCCCAGAACATGTAACTTCTCACCCTTCTAGCTCCAGTCACTACTCATCAAGAGATTCTGGGTTCTTTTCTTAAATGTGGGAAAAATACTGAAAATTCAGCTTTTTTTTTGTTTTGTTTTGTTTTGTTTTCCCTCTCCTCCTTTAGACATAAGTTATCTTAGGACAAGGGGGAGTATGTGCATTAATAAAAAATTAAATTATCACTTTCTACATTGCACACAATCAGGTGTTTCTTAACTATCTCTCAGAGAAGGAATATGTTATGTTCCCATCTCATAATTTATTTATCAAGCAATAAAACAACAATTTATCTTCTTGCAATTCTGATTCATCAAATTCTTTAATTAAAGTGGATTCAAACAGCACTACCTCATGTAATAGTGTACAAAGAAATAATTTTCAGTTTCTACATTTTCAGTATGCAAAACCAAGAATTAAATACAATTAGGTCAATATAAAAACCCAGGAGTGTTCTAAAAAATATAATAGATTTCAGTTTCTTCTGAGCCTGCTATTTCCTGATACTATAAAATAATATAGTCCATTTGTTTCTCTATATCCATCTACATAAAATAAACTGTTTACTTTTATGAAAGCTGATTTTCACCTAATCATTCAGTCAAGGAACCAAAGCTTAAAAAAAATGTTGCGAGGCTTTCATTTGACTTGCAAGAGTTGTCAATGCTATTGGAACTATTGGAATCGTGCTTTTAGAGACCATGGACATCAGCTCTTCTGTGGGACATAACAACCCCCTGTAAGGTTATCCAGCAACATTATCCATGCTCTAATCTGTGCAAAAAGTCCCTACTCGTAGGGAAAAAAAAAAGTTTACAATAGGCCATCACTGGGAATTTGGTTTTTTCACCATTCTCTGACACACACTGCTCCATCACCAGCTGAGTTCCCCCCTTGGGTTGTGTTGGGATGTTGATCAGGAGCAAAAAACTAGTTTAGAACTGGATTTTTTTTCTTAAAGATTATTTGAGCACTGACTCTAAATAATGAAAGCAGTTCCGGTCATGGCACAAAATATCCTGGTTAAAATTGGGCCAATCTCCCCACAAGATTTCACTTTTGAAGCCCTGTCCTAAGAGAAAAGAACAGTCAGGACAGCTCTGAGGACCACAGCACTCCAGAAGACAACAACAGCACTACAGGAGTTCTAGTAAATGTGGAATTTCTGGTCAGAGTCCATACAGCATTTCCATTTCTCTGATCCCAATGTAATTTGCCACCAGACCAGATATTTGAACTCATCTATCCTAATCTAGTTCTTGCATTCTTCTCTTCTCAAAGAAAAAAGAAAACACCACATTGATTTTTTTTTTTGTCTTCAGACTGACAATGACACTGTGCAGACTAATAGTAATACAGTTATGAACTCCAGCTGTCTTTAGAGAGGAAAAGCCATTAACATTGGCTTTCCCTTTATCCTTTCCTTTTATATCTATTTTCTTGTTAGCTGAACTTTCTTTGTACATCTCGAAACCCACTGTAATAATTCATACTGATTGCAAAAGGCACGCTAGAAGAAAAGGCTGCAAAGCCACTTATTTGTAGTTATCTCAGTTGTTGATCTTAGCCAATAAACTGCTGACTGATCACTGCAAAAGTTTCTGCTTATAGCAGATATGCGAGGGGCCGATCTTTGGTTCAGTTCAGCTTCTGTTGGTCTGTTGGCACAACTGGAAGGCTGTGCAGGGCCCCAGCCCAGGCTCAGCACGAGCGATGGGTGCAGGGTGCCTGTGCTGCTCTGGGACTTGCCACCCTGGGCTGGCCAGCACGTGCCACTGGTGTCCCCTCAGAAGTGCACAGAGAGCCACAAGCAGCTTTCAGCTGCCGAGGGAAATGTGCAGCCCCACCTCAGGGCCTGTCCATCACAGCCAGTGTTCTTTAAAGGACATGGGGAAAGTCACAAGGCTGTGAAGGAAATGGGTAACTTGGGAACGATTCTGATTTCCAGTGGCAGCTCTCTAGCATCTACAGTAGTACCCTGGGCTTTTCCCCTCTCAGCTGTGCTCTCACAGTGCTCATGGTGATGTCCCTTCTCTGCCAGGACGACAAGGCACTCCATCCTTGTGCTCCAGGGGTTCAGTTGTCAGCCACAGCTCAGAGCTCTTCCTGGCATTTCACGAACAACCCGCGGTGCATCACTGCTTGGGGATGTGCTCTGCACTCATCTGTAGGATTCCAGCACACAATAATTAATAAAGGTGAGAGGGTAGCACTTGGATGCTTAAAACACTCCATCTGTGTTTCTCCCTCACCTCCAGACAGGCACTCCTGGCTACCTACAGGCACTTTTATCTCTGAAGCCCAAGTGGGAATTCCATCCTTCATATGCCTGCAGTTTTGAGCCAACTATCCCAGTGCAAAATGAAGCCAGCCCGTGCAAAGATCCCCCTCCACAGCCCTCACACACTGGGAAGGAGACAGCTAAACACAACACACAGTGGTGTGCACAGTTGCACAGATCAATATTGTCATTCCTTCTCTTTATTCCCTACCTTTCCCCATCCATCTGTTTTGTCTTTTCTTAGAAATGGCATCTTTTGGCAAATGAACTGGTTTTTGTTCTTACTTTGAGCTAGATCTGGGGTTACCAAGCTGCAGTGAGAACTCTCACACACTGCAGGCGATGAGCACCAGCCCAGAGAAGCAGAGAGGGACTCACCCCCAGCTCCTGCCTTGTCACAGGAGCCCTGCAAGGCCTGTGTGGCACTGCAGCTTCAGTGTCCCAGACAAGGGTGCAAGTGATGCAGGTCCAGAGCAAAGGGATGAATTTCAGACACGTGGAGAATGCCTAATATAAATAAAATAAACTGTATAAATCAAATATTTAGCTTTTGAAATGCTAGCTGTTCCAAATGTAAAAATCTAAACAATTATCCCTGAGATAAGTATCACAAAGTATATTTATGTTTCCCCCTAGGTTTTATTTTGTGTTCATTAATATATACAACATTTTCCCTTTTAAAAACACTTTATGAGCCACATGCTCTCTCTGTGTACTTTTATGGAATTGCTGTTGGAGTTGGATGAAGCTGCATTTGCATTCAAGGGAGAACTCAAGTCACTGTAATCATGCCTAATTTGTTGGAGCACTGAGTATTTAAATCAGATTATTATAATGTTTACAGCTCCCACAACCCCCAAATTGCATGATAATTGTCATGTCATGCAATTTATAGCTATGTAGGCTCTGCACTAAGACTGACAGGACCATTGTGTATAGTATTAGTCGAACATTTGTGAATCTGAAGAAATGATGAGGAATCCAAAAGTAACGTGAGGAGCAGACATTACCACAGGCAAACGCAGTTTAAAGTAAAGCCCTTCCGTTTCACTACTGAAAATGTGCAGTCCTTCTGCCCTTTTTGATCCTGGAGAATTTGGCTGACACATTCAGAGGTTCAGGCAGTAAACAGCCCCCGAGAAAACCTCGACTGGCCAAAGGTGAAACTCCCTGCAAGCACATATTCTTCTACTATTAGGCATATTTACTCCCTCAGGTTTATTTCTGGTATCAGCCAAATATTAGGACTGAAGTGTGAAATATTCAGAAAGGAACTAGGAAGTACCTGGACAACAAGCTGAAGCTGAGTTTCAGCTCTGCTTCCTCTGTAGAAGCAGCTCTGAGTGGGATTCAGCAGCTGAATTTCAGACTTGTAAGCAAATATATGCCACTGAAAAAAACCCACCCTGCTCATTTGACAGCACTTAGCACAGTGTGGTGATGCTTTACACAAAAGTTTGTAGATGACACTATAAAATCATTGAGAAGAGTACTTTCTCATTAAGAGGGGGGAGGGAAAGGAAATGACAAGACAATTATATTTTCTGTCCCCAAACTATAATTTCCACCAGTACAAAATGCACACAGCTGCTAGAAACTCAGTGGTGATGCCACTACTAAGGTTCTCTTGCAGAAAGCTGGGAGAAATGTGGTCCTGGTTTTCCATTTCTCAGAGGCAGATTCCAGTCCTAGGGGCAGTGGCTGCTGCTCACATCCTGAGATGCACAGCCAGTGGCAACTCCTTGTTCTCCTCTTTTAACCCAGTAATGCCAAATTAGTGGGGAAGAAAAATGAAGGCAACTGCAGTGATCAAAGAGGAACTTTTGCAAAGAGGCATGTGTGGTTGGTTGCTAACTGAAACACAATGTCAGTGGTTCTTTTAAAGCAGGAAGTCGATTGTGGGCATGGTTAAATCTCTCGTCACTTACAGAAATTTGGGCGGCCTCTGAGCGTGGCTGTTTTGGAGCATCCTCCTGGAGGGGTCTCGGGCCAGCTGCTGGCAGGGATGGCAGAAGGGGCTTCCTTGTGGCTTGTAAGGAAATCGATTACAACTGAGCCCCAGCCAGGGGCAGGCTCTGCACCCGCCCAGGGAGGGGGTGGCAACCGTGTGGGCAAAAGGGCTGAGGAACAGGTGGCCAGCAGCCCCTGCCAAATCACCATCTTGACCTCATCAATAGCCAATAAAGAAACAGAACAGAAACAAGCTACAGATGGCAAATAACTAAATAAAAAGTCATAAAACTGCAAAGAAGGTGCTTTTCTGGGGAGTAAACTGCCCCTTCCACCATCATTTCTGACGGAGAAAAAGAGATTAAATTGTTTGCCTAACTTGCCTTATGTGTTCACGGCATGATTCATATGCCCTAGCATTCTAAATAGTTTGAAGTATTTAGATGGTCAATGATTATCAACAAAGTAAATAATATTTATAAAGATGTAAAAATATTCTTATTCAAGAAAACACAGTCAGGGACATAGAAAAAGAAATAGATCCTAGAGACCAGTTTATTGTAAAATAAATAAAATGTTGATAAAATTTGATTGTAAAACAAAATGAAGAGTAGGAAAATGATGTATTAAAAATCAGATTACTTCCAAAATCAGGAATGAAAGTAAGTAAAACAACTCTATTTTAAATTTTATTTTAGAATTTTAAAAAGTCAACTTCCAGCACACCTGCCAAAGATTCAAAATTCAAATTAACCTGTGGAACAGAAGCAGTAGACAAGCATGGCCTTTGGAATGTGCTATCAGAAAAATGTATAACATAAATGAAACCCAACAGTCAAAACATCCAAGTCTCCTGTCAGTCATGATTGATAATTGTCAGGAATGTGGTGGATGGTGATAGCCAGAGAGCTTCAAAAGACAAGGACAAAACATTAGTTACAGCTGTTTACAAAAAAGCAGGGACAATTTATCCAGGCACATAAGTTGTTAGATGAACATCTCACCATGATATGGAAAGAAAGATGGGAGCTTATGAAGGAGAAAGTGACAACAATGGAGTTATGATAATATTGCCTTGTTAAAATTTATTTGTAAGACAGAATTAAGCATTGCATGCTAGACTTTTCTAATACAGCAATCCAGAGAGAAAAGGGGTGGAGGGCTGTAGTATTTTGTGCATCCAAAATGCCCTAGGGTAGCTACATCAAAGAGCAAATGGAAGCAGTGTCCAACTGCATCCCCAGGTGCTAAAGCAGAAATACCAGATCTGGGAAAGTGTCCATATGTGTAGGCATTTATCAGTAAAACGCACAAGATAGCAACTCTTGAGAACTGCCTCATGCTTAGCAAAAGTGATGCTGGAGATCTGCCTGGCCTGTCAGCCTTACCAGGACATTCCTCCCTTGACAATCTCAGTACAATAACAGTTATTAAACCTTTTTTGTTAACACCACTTTTCTTGCTGTTTTGTGCTTGTTTGGTTTGCCATCCAGCAGAAACAAAACAAGTTTGGTACCTACATTGGAGGGCATAGTGGTACCACTCAGCACGTTTAAATCCCAGTGGGACAGTGAGAAGAGTCTCCAGGGAAACAAAGGCAGCCCAGCAGGCACAGGAAGCGTGGTGGAAGCTGCACTCTGCACTCGGGGCTGCCCGGGCTCCACTCCTGCCTCCAGCCCAGCTGGGACCAGCACAGTGCCTGTGCGAGATGCTGAACTAGAGCAACCCCCATCCTCATCTCCACATTTTTCCGTGCCAGAGAACAGTGCAGCTCCCTTAAATCCCCCAGTCAGGACTCTCTGTGCTCCCTCCAGCCTGCTGTTGTAGGAGCAGGGGCTTCCACCAACGAGGAACCACACCAGGGTGGTCGTGTGAGCTGCCGCGCTCCCCCCAGCTCTGCCTGCTGCTCTCCCTTGGGATTTCCCTGGTGAGGTGACAAACCTACAGCCCAGCTTAGCCCTTGGAGCTGGCCCTTTCTGCATGGGCTGTGCCACAGCTGCCAGGTGCTGTGAGCATCGCTGCTGGGCAGGGCTCAGCCCAGAGCAGCGGCCATGCACACAGACTGCATGGTTTATAGACACTCAAAAACCCTCAAAAAACCTCTAGACACACAAACCCTTCTCTGCAGCGTGTGATCCCTGGTTCCAAGATGTCTCTATGCACCAAAGGTTACCAGGGCCAAAAGTCTTCTGATTTTCTTTTAAAAACTGGTAATTACTTATTAAAGGCAATTATTAAACTTCAAGTTTCAGCAAATGCTTAAAATACATTGTGTTGTAGGAACTCATATAAACTGCACCTGTAAGTGACATCTTTGCAATGCTCTTGTACATAGGAGGCTCAAAGCTAGTTCTTGCCAGCAGCAGTGATCCACAGACTTTAGATGTTGTTAAAAAGCTTACAATATCAGCAGGGCAACTGCTGCCTCCATTAGAAACATGATACTAAGATGCTGATTAATACCAGGAGGGGGCTTTAATCAGCCAAAGCCATATGCTATTTCACTTAAGATGAAAGTGCAAATGATAATCATTATTTCAGAAAGGATGTATTTAAAAGAAGAGCAGAACAGCAAGTGGCATCTTTTTATCATTAGAGCTTCTTCATGCAGCCCCTTTTTTTCTAAAGCTTCATAAGCTTTTATGAACATCTGGATCATTTCTTCATTATATAGGCTTCCAATATCATTATGTTTGATGTAGTGTTTTTAGTGGAGTTATGCTAAATGTCTAAATACACAATTAATTCCTATTAATTATAGTTTTCAAACTGGTGAAATTATCCATCATTAACTTAATCACTTGTATTTTATCTTAAAATTGTATTCACTCTTTTATAATCCCTACATCTAAAGCCATTTCTTCCCTGGGCTTTGTGTGATGTTTTGCATGCTGTTTGTATAAAGGTTTGCCAGCCATTTTCAACTGCTTGTAGAACTGAGGCTGTCAGCGGCAGACCATTTTAAAATAGAATCTAATTCAGCTTAGTTGTTTTACCAAGAAGTGCTTCAGAGAGAAGGGAAAAAAGAGGTGAATTTGGATCTGTAAAGGGCAAGACTTCATTAGACCTGATGGATCTTTAGTTCTGTATTCCTTACACCAAGGCGAGGGGGGTGAGGGAGGCTTAACAAGAGCAGAGTAAAGGAAAAGAGTCATTCACTGGTTTCCACTTCATGAGGCAGTAATTCAGCATGAAAAGAGCCAAATGATTTGGAAGTCTACATTGACTGTACTTGAAGAATTAGGAGCATCTTTAGTGTCAAGTTACAACACATCTAAAGAAAAAAACCATCTCCAAAGCTTTTTTTGAACACTCTGGCCTCATTTTAGGCTTCTCCTGTGGCTTAAACTGGAACTTACATTATGACACATTAGTCAAATGCCTCCCCTAGTTTCGAAGCCTCAAGTTGGATGGATATTCCCTTTTCTTTCATTTGGCATTTGCAGAATGAAAAGAAGAAGAATCAAAGGATTAAAACCACTGGAGCAGACCTGCTTGGCTCTCATCAGTCTCCTTTCAGGCACTGAGAGGCAGAAGGAGTGCAGCAAACCAGAACTGCTGTTAGCACTGATGAGACACAAGTATCAGCTTAGGTCCAGTAGGGAAATACCCAGTTACTGTCATTGCCACTTCTTTAGTTCCCAACACTCCTTCTTCCTGCAGGAACACCTGGACTGGGTGGTCAGACTGGGAGCAATCCATGGTTTTCACTCCAGTCCAGAGGCTCCTACACCCCGAGTGCTCTGGGGCTCTCAGGCAGAGGACAGATCTGACCCTGCACAGCTCAGGCACGAGGGGTCACACAGACCCCAGCCCAGCTCAGAGTCTCTGCAGCATGGCAGTCCATCCTGCCCTCCCAAACCTCCCTGACAGCACCTTTTTGGTTGGATCTGAGGCCCATAAAAATCTGTCCATCTTCTGGACTCTGACTCCACCACAGCCCAGGACATACCTCAGGTGCCTGGTTTGACACACCTCAAGGAATGAAGTCATTGAAAAAGACAGTTCTCTTAGTGGTTCATCATCCTGACCAGCTATTTTCTAATCCCATCACTCTTCTCCACTATTGTAGATTTTTCTCTGCTGGACCTGAAGGAGCTTAAATGACACTTATATGCATCTTTTACAAGGAATGTAGTATTATCCTGGTTTTGTACTAAGGGCTCACAGAATGCCTCCTCTGCTTGAATTTACATAAGAACTGTTAAATACATCAAGAGCACAAAGACCTCTAATTCTCACAAATAAAGCTGTACTCTTGTCTTTGCTTTCACTGGCATTTTGTGCTAGCAAATACTTTCTCCAATTTCAAATCTTCAATTCGAATGTCTCCTATAATTTCAGAGTACCCTTGTCACAGCTCTGGATGTCCCATTCTTCTAGGCAGGTCATTTAGGATATTCTCTTTACTCATGATATGATGTGACATCAAATGATCCTTTGTGGCTCAAGGTTACTTGAAGGAATACCTTTCATTTACAGTTCCTGCTGCCTTGGAGTCACAAAACTATGTGCTCCTGCTCTGCTTGTCTTCCAGCCTCCCATTTTAGGAGGCTAACACACTTAAACTACAGTTCCTAGTACCTTGGATTACAAAGAAGCAGATTCTACATTGCTCCCCCTCTTCCATAACATGTTGGAAAATTCTTTCTTCTGTCAAAAAAAAGGAACCAGCTTGACTGACACTGAAAATTTTTGTTCCAAGAGAGACACTGAGCAGGAGCTGAAGTTTGTTTTATTCCTTCTGTAGTGAGACAAGGCTGCTGCTGGTTTTGAAAACTTGTGGCAGCATGTGAGATCCAGCAGCAAAGTTGTGCTGCCTGGGAATGGGATCTTTTGGTCTGTTTTAATCACTGCTCTATTTATTTTCAGCTCCTGCCCCTCCTTTGGCTTTGCTGTTATTTTTACTCCCCACCTCTAAATGGAAAATTTAAAATATAAGACTCAGGCATCCATGGCTCACCTCCAGGTGTGCCACAAGATGCCTGCTCATCATAGGGGCTGCCTTGGCTCCAGAGGGCAAAGCTTTTAGCTTTGATCATTCCAGATGTGTTTTCTCCTCATAATAAACCGAAAATTACTATCATCCCTTTTGGGTCTCCAAGAGATCATTTGCTCTTTATTTCTTCAATAAGGTGTTCAATGAATATTGTGGTAAAAAGCTACACAGTCTAATGCAGTTTTCAACCAAAATTCAGAAACAGTAAAAATTAATTGTCTCTCCACAAGTAAATTAGCTGCCAGGTGCTCCAAGATCAAGACAGTGACATCCAGATCCTGCAGGAATTTAGGATTTACTTTAGAAGTTTCTAAGATAGTAAAAAAAGAATGGCCCAAAGCTGACTCTTTGTAGTCCTGCATAAAGTACACACCACTCCTTTGGAAATCCCTCCTGACTAAACACAGAGAGGAGAATACTCTCAGTGCTTCTGGGTAACACGCAGGACATTCATTCATATGGCCACTTTTCAAACCTATTCTGCAAAAGAGACCATGACTGATTCCAGAATATAAGAAATACTGAAGAAATACTGGACCAGGCCAGTGATGCACCTAGACCAGTTTTCTGTCTCCACCAATGCAGAAGTGACCTCTAAGCTCAGCCCTCTATTTCCTGTATCTTAGCCAGTTTTCAGTAAAATAACCTGTCCACGTTTCTGCAATGCAGTTTCTTCAATAGCCTTTTGTGTGTAATGCTCAAAAAGGTCTTTTGAAAATCAAAATATTGATGTGCACATGTTTATTGACACCTCATTGAACTGTAGCAGGTCAGGGGCAGGACTTCCTTTTCCAGAAACTCTTGCCCACTCTGCCCTCAGAGTTCTGTTTATCCCAGGATCCCCTCTAAAGCTCTTTTAAGATTTCATTTAGTCACCATTTGAGTAACCTCAGACAGAAGCACTCAGGTGGAGTCTGAAATTCCTCATGTTCTTCAGGCATGGTTCACTCCAGGAATGCCACAGCTACAGTGTGAGTGGTCTCTGAGCATTAGTACAACCTGCAGCATCCTGTGGGCTCAGTCCATTTCATGGCGCAATGCATGACAAAAAGCTTGCAGCTGCACCTAGGTATACGATATAAACACAACATTTTGTACCTTCAGTGCTGCCACAAATCAGCCCCTTCTGTAAAACCTTCTGTTTAAATTTTTTTCCCATAGTAAGATTCTTTAGAATGAATACACAGAGCCTTTAAAAGATTAAGGTGCTTGGGTCCTAATGATCCCTTTGTTTACAGAGAGAGCTGGGGGCTGCATCCTAAGGGATCTACAGGACCTAGGGCAAATAAACAAAACAGTCAATTCAGAAAACAGCAGCAAGGACTAATGACCAAGAGGCTCAGTTTGTATTAAGATGCCCTGAGCTGGAGTCCCAGCTCTGCCAGACTGCAGGACCTTTGAAACTCTTTCTGTATCCACTGCAGTCTGTAATTATCTTGTCTGTTTAGATTGTGATCTCCTCGTGTCAGTGACTGACATGATACATTTGTACAGTGCCAGTAAAACAGGAGTCACAACACAGCCCAGGTTAGGACCCTGAGGTGCTGTTTTAGTAACAACATCACTCTCCTCCTCTGGCATTGCAGTAATCCACAGCTACATTATAATATCCACCTGCTTTGGGCCATCTGGTATACATAAATGTCCCTGTGTCTTTTCACATGTAAATATAACTCTTTGAAGACTCTTCTTATTGTTACCAGTCACTGCTTGTTAAGTGCTGTCGGAGTTTTCTGCCCCCCAGGAGAGAGAGGTGGATCCAAGGAGCCCTGCAGTCCCAGGAGAGCAGCAGACAGACAGACAGACAGACAGACAGACAGACAGGGGGTGAGCCAGGAGCTGGTTCCCGTTCAGTGTCCCCAGGAGGGACTGGCCTGGAGCTGCTGGAGGTTTCAGAGAACTGGGAAAGGGGACAGGCTGTACACTCTGTTAACAGCTGTGCTTTTGAGTGTGGAGGGAAGCTGCAGGTTCAGGAAGCACAACACATGACACTGCTGAACAAGAAGCAGATATAAAGACAGAAGAGTGTGAAGCAGACAAAAGGAACAAGAGGAGGGACAGAACAAAACCATGGCTGTTCTCTAGGGACAAAACAGATCAAAGCTCTTAAAGCTAAAAAATTTAAAAATTATATAAAAGGGATTAAAGGGATGGAAAGTTTCAAAATTGGGAAGCGGTGAGGTTTTGGTTGTCACATACCTTCTAGTGTCAGAAAATGTAAGAAGATCCCCACTTTTTCTGCCACTGCAATGACATCTGTCTTCCTGTGTCAACAGACCTGAACTGCAGAGCTGGAGTGTGACGGAACTCAGATTCCATAACAGATCTGCTCTATTAAGCAGGGATTATCTTTGCATAAGATTTGTATGAAATGCCTCACACAGCTGAAGCTGAACAGGGCTTTTAGACCCAGCACAGAACACTCGGTTCAAACCAATCCATCCTCACCACCCCGGCCCAGGCTGGAGCAGTGTGCACCCTGTTGAAGCATCCTGCAGTCTGAGAGAGGAAGCATACTTTCAACTAATTAATCCACTGGTGCTTCTAGCTTTTAGATTCAAATGCCAACTCCCTACCTGCCAGTCCTGCTTCAAGTCCCTTTGTCTGAAGAAATTGAACAGAGAGAAATTCATAACAAAATTAGGTGATTTACCCTCCTAGAACAAATACAGTCCCTTCTGCACAAGTGTTGAGGGGTAAAACTTTCTTACTTCCAAAGTCTTCTGAGAGTCTTGAAATTCTTTTCTTCTGCATTGCATTTTGAAGTTTCTCCCCATGAATATCATTGTCAGACAATAGTAACTCTCCACCTACTGACTGTCAGTAGTTTTCACAGAGATGTCATTTAAGACTCAGAGCTTGAAATCTAATCTCTCTTCTCAAAAGTTATATTTCCCAGCAAATATTTGGATGTATACTAGACAAATAAAGTAAATGCAGGTGTTCCTTGTAACTGTTCAACCAAAAAGATGAAAACTGTATAAGAATGGGACTTAATTTGACAAAATAGTGTCAGTTTCAGACTAGAGTTCTATGTAACTGCAATTCTTTAGGAAAACAACTATAATAATCTGAATTAAAATTTTCTTCTGCAAATGCAATACTAAGGTTTATGCTGTTGTCTGCTGAATCCAGAGTTTCTATAAATAGTGCATCAAATCCTTCAGCATACTAGCATGGCTCTTAGTGTGGAAAATATCCACAATGCCATGAGAGGTGTGATGGTTGCATTCAGAGTATCAAATCATTCTTAACCCAGGCTGGCTACAGCTCAGTGCTTGTGTGACAGGACAGATTTGAGTATGCCCAGCAGCCCAGAGGAGCAGCACAGGCTGGGCTGAATTTCACTCTGTGACAGCTTCCCTGGCGCCTGCTCCAGAGGCAGCTAAGGTGAACTGGAGGGTAAATTGAAACCCCTCACTGCACCAGGAACATGTCTGAAGTCCTTGACAGTGTCTCAGGAATTTTTATGCCATCTATTTTCTTAAATATTGTTATTATTTTTTAGAACTATCCAATCCAATTGCACTTCAAATTAAGCCTAAGTTTTGAAAGGCAATGAGAGACCTCTGGTATTTCTTTTAGACCTTAAGTTGGAAAGTCTCAGATGTTGCACACCAGACACATTATGACCAGACACATTATTTCAGCTGTTCCTCTTGCTATGGGTCATCCCTTTGGCCTAATCAGTCAGATTATTGCAGAAACATTTTTTGTAGCTGTGCCCCGATGCCTGAGAGCATGAGATGTGACTACAGACCTTTGTGAGAGCTTGATGAAAGAATGAAAAACCCACGCTCTATTTTACTGCTCCCATACAATGGTTGATGTTAGTTCTGCTCCTATAGCCACTGCTGCATAAGGATCTTTTTTCTTGCTCCCATATTCTGTTCAAACCCCAGAACATGGTCCTGAAGCTTTGGCTCAGTGAGGCTCTATCTGTGTGCAATGGCATTCAGTAGGAATTTTCCCAAGAGCTCTCCAAAGGGTGGTACAGTTGCACACCATCTGCAGCAAAGTTTTCCCATTCTTGAACTTTCCAAGGCACTTCTATATTGGACATGAAACCCACATGTTGATAAAACTATGAAAACAAAATCCAAGTTTAGAGGAATTATTTAGCAGTTGAGATTTAAAATTGGGCCAGATCTCCCTTGCTCATAT
Source organism: Taeniopygia guttata (assembly GCF_048771995.1). Taxonomy (NCBI): domain Eukaryota; kingdom Metazoa; phylum Chordata; class Aves; order Passeriformes; family Estrildidae; genus Taeniopygia; species Taeniopygia guttata. The sequence continues at coordinate 279,586 of NC_133036.1, read as the reverse complement.
CCATGATCTGTAGGTTTAGCAGGTACTATAGCCAGCTCATAGAACTCAAAATCAGATTACCTCTTTTCACTTTTGTCCCATCTTAACTGAGAAAAAACATACCTCAATGTTGACTTTGGACTTTCCCCAAAACTCTTCCATACCTAATCCTCTTCAGTCAAAATAGTCTGAATCTGGCAAGGAGATGTGGAAGGAAGTAAGGTCCTTTTATCCAAATTTTCTTTTTTGTCTCTGCCCATTATTTTGTTAAAGTAGAATACAGAGAAAGAAAATTTCAAGAAATAGAAGAGATGATTCTTTAGAGTGATAGATAGATTTCCAGAGAAAACGTAGGCATTCTCTTTAATAATATTGTTATCTTCTTGCAAGATGTCCCTCATGTAAGAATGAAAACAGGTAAGGTGTCAATGTTCCCATGCATTACACTCTCATTTCTCTAAGTTATTATCCCAAGGCTACAAAATTTCCAGGGATTTTTAGGCAGCTCTGGATATGTGTTCTTAAGCAGAAAAAATCACTCAATGTTTATCATTGTCTCTCTCCCACATTCAAAGTGCTAGTAAATACTGTTTTCTTGTGGTTAGTCTCAGCTAAGAGAAGAAAAGCCTGATGAGAATATAAGTGCTTTGACTGAAGCTTTGCAGTCTTACCTCCTATTTCCCTGGATTCCTGTGGATATCCATTCCTTAACCATCATACATGAAATACCCAGTCATTTCTACGTTCTGACAGGTATTTCTGATCTTAATGGGCAAGACTCAGTGTCACACAGGTCAATACTCACAAAAGCAGCCTGGCTATGCCTGGAAACTCGCCTACATAGACGCCTTATTCAGATACACCCCACTGCAACAGGCACCATTGCAAGGTTTCTATGCCCTGTCCATCAATCTGAACTATTTTGCTGTCTCAGTCCTGTCTGCAGCAGACAGATGGTATTATTAAGACATTGCTGTGTTTCAGAGGGGACCCCTGCAGAGCTGTCTCAGCAAAGAAGAGCCTGGCTGGCGCAGAGCCCGGGCTCCGCTCGCAGCCCCCCTGGGCGCTCCCTTCTCCAGGGCAGCGCGCCCGCTGCACTTGCTCTGTGAGTAAATCAAGCAAAGCACACGCAGTTCATCAAACCAACTTTTTACAGCTTCAGAATAATGAAAAGGAAGCATAAATTTAATGTTAGTAGCTGGAAGATAGAGTAGAAACACCCTCTTCTGCAGCTAAGTTTCTAGTAACATCACTGGATGTCATGTTCCTGAAAATTATGGGGTTTGGGTCCAGAAAGTGCCTTCCCCTTCATCCCAACACTGCTCAACCTCCCCAAGTGACTATCACTCTGTTAGAGTTTCTAGATCCTCGGAACAAACCGAGTTAAATAATTGACACTTTCCTTTCTTTGATTCAGCATACAGCTTTTGCCAGTGTTCAGACACTAGAGACCACAAAGCAGCCACTATAAATTTCCAAAATGCACTGTGCTGGTTTAGACTTTCCCCTCTGATGCTTTTCCCAGCATTAACTCTGTATCTTCTCAAAATTACACATTGTCAAATTAAGCACAGTTGGTGGCACATTTATTATTGTTGAGTAAAGCAAATGAAAGAACATTCATTTCTTATAGAACAACAAGGATTTTTACAGAATTCCTGTCTTGGTTCCACACTTTTAAAAAAATCCACTTTTTCTTAATCTCTTAAACTTGGGCTAAGCAGAGTTTTGAGGTTTGCAGAGCTGTTCTCCAGCTGAGTGTTTCCTTTTAGATATGCACACCTCCTTGTTGGACATTCATTATCAAACCTTGTGTTTGCCTTTTATCTACAAGTCCTCTTCAGTGTTCAGCATAAACTACATGGACACCTTGCAGATTGACATTTCTTCATTCATGCTTTACCTTAAACAGCATGCGAAGACATCAAAGAAGAGGAGCCGACTTTGATGTTACAAAATGAAAAACGCCTCATGATTTGCCAAGACCAGGGGAACTTGTAGTTTGCTCTTTTTTTTTTCCCTTAAAGAAACACTACTGCTTTCCCCATGGATATGTGAAAATCTTTGCCGTTTTCACCAAACCTGTATAAACATTTTGTTCCCAGTAAAAAAACAAGCCAGATCTCATTGCAGTCTGTTAAAAAATGGGCCCCAGGGCCTGAACTACAGTGGCTTGTACACACCCTTTATTTAAAGAGCTTTTTTGTTTCTCACCTGTGACTCTGCACACTCTGAGTGTCACGACCCCCAGCATCACCTCACTAATAATGATACTGATAGTGCATGCATCGTGTTTTTCATTCACAGGTCACTGAGAGGGATTTAGAAAAACATGGTCATTCCTATGCTGTAGATAAAGGAATTGTGCAATGAGAGATGTTATTTGGTTTGGCCCTGAGAGCAAATAGCCAGCAATAAAACAGAGCTGTCCCAATTCCTTGCGGACTTGGCTCAGCAGCTCACTCTGATCATGAAATCAAAGGTGATTTCCTCCACACCATAACAGACACAAAAAGTGCCAATAACCCTGGGAGGAGGCCGAGCATACCTTGTCAGAAGGTGCCACACAGCACAAGAGAAAAGGCCAGATCTGGTTCAGAACTCACATTCCTGTTGTTTGGAATACTGGGAAGGGAGGTTTGCTTTGCGTGTTTTCTTTCATTGTTTGAAGTGAAGAGCTGCCCTGTCCTTATAAGGACAGAAGGAATGTGCATAATTAGTCCAAGGCTGGAGAACAGAGACATTCAAAATGAACATTTGTTATTGATTTCCCAGACTGCAGTGGAACTGAGAAGAATATCATGAGAGGAAAAGATACGTAATTAAATGTGATTTGTTCGAATGCTGCCAAGCTAGGTCATTGCATATGTAACATTTGACTGCATTGCTTCAACATAAAGTGCACAGTCCCTCTCCCTGGCACAAAATGCTTTGATTTCCCAGCCTTCCCTCACTGGTGGAAGGGGCCAGCCCTTTTGTTGTTTTGCTGCCGGCAGTGTTGCTTGTGCTATTTCTTTAAGACTCTTCATCAGATGTGGTTTGTAAGGAACATGCCCAGACTGTAAGTCAGAACAGAGCTCATTTTCTTTGATGTGCATTTGTAATGTTCCTGCTCCAAAAGGAGGAGAATGAAAACTTTGGTCACTGTTAATCTGCAAGAACTACATTTTAAGTAACTGGATGTGAATGGACTATGCAGAAACTGCAGTGTTGGATACTCCTTTCAAACAGCATTTTATCAATAATTGGTGCCAACACATGAACATATGTCAAACACTTAACCACAACCAGTTTGGGAGGAATGTGTTTAGTCCAGACCTTCTGCTATAGAAAGTCTTTATTTTAATTTAGGACCTGAATTTTTCCAAAACAACACAAATAGCTGCTTTAGCCTCATTTATTGTTGTATTGTGCTCAAGACCAGCACAGATATGATCAGTTTGGCTCTTTGGCTCTGGTGTTATAGGTTTTGTACTCAAAGCTTTTACCCTTGAGCAAGTGTTTTGCATACTAAAAAAATCTGACAGTGAAAGGGTTACACTTCCTTAAAGGTCCACTTAAATGGCTGTGAGAAGAGAGCCAAAATGGTAATCACATCCCTATGAGATCATATTGAAAGCAGCCATGCCTATTGCATAGACTCTTCTGATGTTGCAGGGATCTGTAAAACATTTAATCAGTGGAGTTTCAATAAGTTGAGATTTGTTGTGAGTACTGCAGAGAGCACTTGTCTCAGATAAAATGCTGCCTGGTAATGCTCTTACAGCTACATGAGCCAGAATGCAATCGAATATCCATGGTGATTTAGCCTTGCACCGTCATCTTGGAGAAGGGGATGCAGGATTTTCACAGCTACATAGCAGTGGATTAATATAACTATTCATTACAATTCATGGGAGGCCTGATCCAGCTTCTGTCAGTGGAAGGAAAGATTCCATTTGATTTTACTGCGAGTTTGGATGGGATTTTGTGTGTCTAATCCTGTAACTGCCCTCCACTGCCACAGAAGCTTCTCCAGGGCTATTACTCTGCTGCCCAGGTGGCACCTCTACAGCTGCTGGTCTGCTCTTATTGCTCAGTGGAGCCCAGGTGATCCTAATTCTGCCAGGCAGCTAAACATTGCCACAGAGAGGTTTAATAGCTAAACCTTGTCTACCTTGCTTTTATTTATTCAAGCTTGTGAAGTTCTGACTGACCTAAAATTTAAGTTTGGCATAAACCACGTCAATGCCTGTCTCAGAAAGAAATTAATAATGGAGTTTTGAAGGTGGCTCTGCAAAAACTCACAGATGAGACTGTGTGGGTGAAATCCAAGTAGCTCCACTCACAATGAGCCTTCTCCTCTGGCCCAAAGTGTGCAGGGAGCCAAGAGACAATCCTCGTTAGCCTGCCTTCATTAAACTGCCAGCAATCTCTATCCTGTTAAGCTTGCACTGAATAAACCTTTTATTAAAGTTATAATTTGAGGAAGCCTTCTCCACCAATGGCATGGTTTGAAGCTTACTTTGAAAGATGCAGAAACCAAGCTAAAAGTGGGCCAAGGATAAAGAGTAAATCCCTCACACAGAGGGTTGATCCAAATGACCCCTTCTGGTTTCTTGCAAAGATCCAAACCTATAAACTGTCAATGCAACTTGAAATATTGAAGAAATCAGAGAGGTAGGTTATGCCTCTGAAGTGGTTAAAACAAAACAAACACCTGAGCCCATTTTGTTGTTAAGGTTTGCTGCCATTACTGAGCAGCAGAATGAATAAGTTTGTAGGTACCCAGGGTGAAAGATGGTTCAGTATATGGTTATATTTTGCCCTTTGTGCCTCTACAATCCAAACACACATTAGATGAAAAAACCTACCTGGGCTGCTAGAGCCAAACAAATGAAAAGGATGCCTCTGACCAAAGAGCACTGAGTTTTCAGAGACAGCTCCTGAAATATGCCAGGTTTGAGAATGGAAGCCTCAGAACATCAGTCCTTTCCCCTTGGCTGACAGGGTCTTGCAAAAGAACAGAAGAGGTTTGCCAGCAAATATTTTGAGTGTCAGGGAAAAGAAAACTCTCATGAATTAATGTGGATTTTGAGGAGAATGATATCGCCTAAAAATACCATTGTTAGTACAGGCTTTTTTGACAGACTTGGCAGGTTTCTATAGCACCTTCTGACTATATAAAGTTGTGTGTGTGACTTAATCTTTTTATTTCTGCCTTTTGGAGTTTAGTCTCTGTCACTATTGCCCTCTGAATTCAACTCCTCTGAACCCTCAGTGCTCCTGACACTCATTGTTATTCTGCTCTCTGCTTTCAACAATATTCCAGTGAGATTCCCTCCCTGTCAAAACACTGACTCAGTCTACCTTAGAAAACTCTAAGGATGCGTTACCTCGAAGAGACAAGTGAATATTTCTAGTTTCACTATCATTATAAACTGGCCAAAATGCCAGGATTAAAATGTTTAACAGAAAAAAAAAATGTTCTCAATGTTATTTATATCACTCCCAGCAAAAAAAAAAAAAAAAAAATTCACATTTTAGGGTTTTGCTGTGCTTGAAGGTTGAACATTTTTAAGAACTGTTTCTCAGCATCACATTCACTTCCCACCTGCATTGCTGCTATTGCCCAGGTCCCACACCATGGCCCCAGCTGCAGGCTGCCTATCAGATGTTGTTGAAAAGAAGTTTGGAAGCATAAGGATTAGCCAGGTGGAGTCCTGTGTGATCCCTTTGTTTCAAACTTGTGTTTGAAGGCCAAACACTGAAAAGCACACCATCTATAAGCCATACTTATGCCCCTTTTTCCATGAGCTCGAAATAACTTCTGGTCAAATCACCACAAATATTCTCATTAAGCATTAGCTCGTTCTTAAGGAAATAGTTGTCAGTATCAACAGCAAGAAGCCCTGTTTCATTTTGTAAAAGATGTGTAGCAGCAGACTAGAGCTGGGAAGGTAAAGGTAGGTTCTCATGCAGTGTGGTGCCAGGTTAAGATGCCCACATCTACAAACTACACCCTCATCTGTAGCAGCAGCGGTCACTTCTCTACCATTTTTGATGTGTTCAGGCATCAGAGAAATTCCCCAGCCTGCAAGGGAATTTCTAGGCATGGTTTCAGCCAGCCCCAGGACTCAGTGAGCTGCAGCTGCAGCCAGCAGGGACTGCAGCTCCCCAGGCCAGGCTGCAGCTCCTGCAGTCCCTGCAGCACTGCCAGCACCCTCTGACACCCCAGTGTCTCGCCTGATCATGCTCAGTAGCTCCCCAAGAGCAAAAGCAAAACCTCCCACCCGCTCTGAAATTCCACCCCTTACCAGAAGACTAAAGCAGGCACAAGCAAAAGTAGAAGCCTAAATACTCTGCAGTCAGTAAGTGCAAAAAGAATCACCAGGATCCCAATAGTGAAACCACCACCCAGCAAAAGGCCCGAGAGCTCTGGAGAGGCCAGGATCTCCTGTTTGCTGCTTGCCTCAGGGCAGTCTCTGCTGAGCAGCCTTGGGAAGAAACTTCTCAACACTCAGGAGTTTATCCCATCCCACACACATATGCAGCACTGGCTGCTGTCAGAGCTGTACTGCTGTGCTGAAATTCTGCTAGCATTGCCTCTTTTGGTAAGATTTGGTGGCACAGATTTGGGACCTTTATGCTGTATCATGATCTCTGAAAATTTCACAAGTAAACCTGTTCATTACTGGCATAATGAACCAATCTCCTGTAGCTGTAACCTCTGGAAACTGGTCCATTTCCTCCATGCTGACACAGCAGTGACCCAAACAAGGGCCAGAAAACAAGGGCTATGTTGTATTTTTCTCTTGGCACTACAGCTCTAGGACATTGTACCACTGTAATGTCAGATTCTCGTTTATCTTTTCCCAGTTGCACTTCTGCAATTTAAGGAGAAAACCACTTCACTTGTCTTTAAAGGCCTAAGAAATGCTACCAGACTTTGAATTATTACACACATCCATCTAAAAATATCATCTACACCCTTGTCTCCTTACCAAAGAAGCTCAGAAGTAGAACTTAGATATGTGAACTCCATCAGCAATATGGAAACAAGGTAGAGGGGGAAAAAAAAAGATCAATCTATTGCAAATAGCCAGTACAGCAAATAAAAGCTGACACTTACTGCAAATTGAGGTACTACAATATTAAACAAATTAAGGACTTAGATGAGTCTAACAAAATACATGAGCAATTTAGGCTCTTACTGTAAAAACATAGCAATATTTTTATTTGATTCACCCACAGCCCAGCAGCCTTAACAATGTGTTTGTATGTTCCAGGGCCTGGCAGCTTATAGGACATCAGGTCTCCTGTGCATGAAGATGTGGCTTTGTTCACCCACAGTTCCCTCAAGGACTGAGTTACTCATGGGTTGAAGTTAAAAAAGTTTGGGTTGAGCACTTATATCTCAAAGACTGAAAAATGGGACTGTTAAAAGATTAAATCAGGAACACCTTGGAAAAAAGGTCACAATAAAGAAAGTGTGTATATCTTGTCATAACTGGATTCCTGGTGATCAGGCAGAAAGTAGCCAGCAACACTCAAGGTTTCAGCTGAGAGATCAAGTCTGGAATTAAAATACAGTTAAATTTAAATTCCAGAGTTCACTGGATGCTGTACTGGAGTAAAAGAGTGTCTGTCCTATGCTTTGAATCGAAGCAGCTTAGCAAGGCAAACTTAAAGCTGACTATTATACTTAGAAAAAAGAGCATCTCTCCACATTGAGCATTTTCATCCTTCAGTCTCTAGCTGAGCATCATTAAAAGCAAACAATTCAAACCTGTCACAGCCCCTCAAGCTTTACAACTTATAACCTGCTGCAAAACCACACCTGAGCCAAGCCTTTCTTGGAACTTGCTGGAGCAGCTGATGGGGTTACTGCCCCAAAGTGTTCCTTCTGCCTCCTGCTGGAGAGCAAGGGACTTCGAAACATCACTAATTCATTTTCCACATGGAAGAAGATTTTCAGATTAATTTTTCTCTTCATGTTTATCCTTAAGTTAGTTTTCCACTAAGAACTCTGAGGAGAAAAAGCAGGGTAGGAGGGTGTGGGGGGTGTGGTGAATTCTGGCTCAAATGCAGTCTACATCAAAAGTTACCAGGGCAACAAACCAGTTAGGAAGCCAAGCTGACAGACCTAACCAAGAGACTGCTGGGCCCCCTGAAGGAAAAAAGAAATGACTGAAAGACATCAGAGGAGGGAAAATAAAAAATTAAAGTCCATCCTGTTGTGCTAAGCTGGTCAGAGCATGCCCACTTCATCCTATTTAGGGTGAAACTATCTAATATTATACTTGACTGGAAAAAAATATATAAAGCAAGAAACTTAGTTCAAAAGTTCTGAGCATTTTTCACACTTTCCCCCTGAGCCTCGGTGCTGCTGAGGGCCCCTTTGCAGCAGGGCAGGCCCAGGCTCTGCTGGGTGCAGGGATGGCTGCCCCGAGCCCGGGCCGGAGCCACCCCTGGGAGCCACCGCCAGCGATAAACCAAGCGGTGATTTCATCAAAGTGATAGGAACAGGGCTGATCAAAACAAGCAGAAGGCACTGTTCTGTTTGGTCTGTACACTCTGTACGCTGCCACTTGGGAACTTAATTAGTCCACATGCTTCATGTTTCTATCTTTAGTCTGATGGCATACAGCTGCTCCTTTCAGCATCGCTGCCTACTGCCCTTTCCCTGCTGCTGGGGTGCGCTCCCCAGTACAAAGGGCGGGACTGCCTCGAGTTTCATCCTCTGCCAGCCCTCGCCGATTGCCTAAAACCAAACATTTTAGCCCAAGTCATGAGGTAAATTGTTTCATTACCTCATGGAAGTTTTCCCACATGGCCACGGATGGAGAGGAATCCCACAGTCTCAGGGTGCTGATCCCATCACAGGGCTACTCTTCAGAGCCAAAATGCTAAAAAAACCAAACCAATAAAAAATTCCCATTTCAGGGCAATCTTACCTGCAGGGGTGACGGGGAAGCATTTTTGAGTCATTGTCAGCATGAAGTGAGGGGACAGAGCTGGTTCTGGCAGATGAATGAGCCCTGGACATGAAGTATGAGGGGATATAGGTTATGTCAGGATATCGAGACCTGGCACTTTTCCAACAGCCTGCAATGGCACACAGTGATCAAGTTTGTGCAAAGATTTAGGAATTTAAAAAACACTCCAGGACTGAGGTTGTGGTGATCCATTCATACTAAAATGCAGGGAAAAAATATCTACTGATACTGGACAATGAAGCCAAAACTGGGGAAAGACTCAGGAATGAGGCATGAGCTCCCACTCCTGGTTGCCTCTTTGCTCAGCATCAGGTTAAGCCTCAGCCCCCCTATTTGCAGCACAGGAAGGAGGACAAAGCTGGCTCTATAGCCCTAGTCTGCCCAGGGAGGAAGGGAATGCCCCTATGCACTACATCTAATAAATGAAGGTCTTCAAAATCCCTTGGCTGATGTCATTTCTTGCACAGGGTGTCACAGCCTTGGCCTTTCAGCTGGGACATTGGTATCTCCCAGCTGGAATGCAGCTGGCATCCCCAAGCCTGGCTGCAACCTCCCAGCTCAGAGAGCAACTAATTTTTCTGAGCAGTTAAGAAGTTACACATTCATCTACTCCCCGAGTTTAACCATATCAGTATCCTCCACCTCTTGCCTCCCTCCATTAGTTTTTGTCTCTTGTAATCATTTTTTTCTCATATTCTAGAAATCCCTGCTCCGCTACCTTGACAGTGATGTTAATGTCAGGTGCTGCACATCATGCCACACTCGTGAATTTTACATTCCTATGACATGCCAGACTTTGATACAATTACAGCTTGGCTACATATCTTAATTTATGTTACAATATTGCTGCAGTAGTATCACAGACAAATGTTTAATTCACAGAAACTCAGTTTCAAACTACAGTCCCTGAATGCAAACAGCAGACTTCAATATTTTTTCATCAATTTCTTAGTTCATAAAAATCAATTTTTGTAGAGTTTTTACACTGTACATAAAAGACTGTGGCATCAATTAGCCTTAATTCTTTTTTTTTTTTTCTTTTTTGGAAACCTCTTTGTAGGAAAATCTCATATTTCAGCAATTTGCATTATCCACACAATCTGCTTTGAAGTTCTAAGTTATGGTAAGAAAAGGATCCACTTATCTGCACATAAAAAATGTTCAAAGCTTATAAATTCCCTGAAACAGATGTACATTATCATTGGATTTGCCTTTCTCTCTTTGCTGTTGCATGGCTAATAGAGTTTCATGTGCCCCCTCACATCCTCCCCATTTAGCATCTTTTCTCTACAGAAGCATGCACCCTACTGTGCCAATCCACACTTCAAAGATTTCTGTCTATCTATTAGAAACAAAGCACAAAGTGAGAACATATGGCCCCTTTTAAATTTCCCACATTTAAGTCAATATCGTTTCTTTTCTCCTTTGGCAAAGAAACATAATAAGGTTTATCTTCTCCCTTCCTAAATCTGCTGGCTCTCTCAAACTGCTTGTGCCAATTCAGCAGTTACTTTGCAGTATCAGACTTGGCAGCACATATGAAAACAAAATCTCTAATTTTTAAATTGCTTTTATTTCTTCAGATCAAGAAGATGCATTTAAATGATGAAAAAGGACAAAACGTAACTGCACACTTTCAGATAAGTGGATTTTAAACCCATGAAAGGGCACAACAGAAAGTCAACAGCAAAAAATTGTCTTGTTCTTTTCACGGTGACATCTTTCTAAACTGACTAAAGGGATGGAAGAGTATTCTGGAATCTAAGGCTTTACTGCACCTGCTTGTCACACGTGCCAGAGCCTCCAGAAAAACACAGTTCTGGGGCAGAGGGGGTGATCAGACACTGAGACACTGACACGCCTCCAGAGGACAAGGAACAGTCACTGGTCTCAATGGCTTCGGCTCCTCAGTTTTCCCTCTTGGTGTCACAGACATAGTGAACATACCTCTTGTGTGCCAGGAAGAAGAAATTTTGGAGCATTCCCTTGGAGTGGCTCCATCCTCACATCCCTAGGGAGATGAGTAAGAGGGCACGCAGGACGCTTGCGGGGAGATCTGCTGTGGATTTCCTCTGCAGTTGCAGGCTACAGGAGCAATATCCAAAGGAACACAGGCTCCAAGTAAAACAAACTTCATTACCTATTGTTGGAAAGATCAGCAGACACATAATATCCTGTGAATGCCGAATTCCTGATTCAGTTACAGCAAAAGGGGCTGCAGTGATGATGTTTTTACCAGAGAAAGGAATTAAAGTCTTGCCCTGCTCCTGAAAACACAATGACTTACTCTTTTAATTCACAGTTACCAGCTAAAATGACTCCATGTTTCAGGCTTGTAAGATATCAAGATTGCAATCATTAAATTAATTTATTTTAGCATCCATTTATTAGACCAGTAAAGTTCCAATAAAAACCTTTCCCTGACCAATGCAAGCTCTGAGTGCTCCAGGGCCCTGATTACATGAAAGTATAAATTGAAGGATTTCTGTTGATCCAGTAAAGCTGCACAAAATTTTTGGTGAAACCTATGGAAGTCACATGCTCAGAGCCATTGAAGGTTGTGTCCCTAGCAGATGGCACACTCAAACAGCAAGTTGTGATTATAGACATCAAAAGTCAAAAACATTCCCTGAAAAGTCTATAAAGAGACTGGAGGAATGTGAGGCCCACAGTCCTGCCTTATTGCTTCCCTTCATATTTTTGCACTTACTGGAAACTCTGAGTCTCTATAATTGGGCTTTTCCTCCCCTCCACTCCTCGCAGGGTGAGAGGGTTAATTGCTTTGGACTGAAACATTACAGTTTTTGTACTGCTGCTTCCTACTGGCACGTTGAGCGTGCAGAGATGCTGTGTGCACACACCATACAGGAGCCCCCAGCACTGAGAGCAGGGATGAGAACAGCTCCAGACCTCCCAGCCATGGGATGAGAACAGCTCCAGACCTCCCAGCCATGGGATGAGAACAGCTCCAGGCCTCCCAGCCATGGGTATCTACAGAGCTCCATATCTATGGCTTTGAAAATCAGCACTGGCCAAGTGAGACCTTAATGCTAATTGCCGTAGCATTTCACTGTTTATCTTAGTCGAACTAGCATTACCAGTCATGGTTGTTAACAACCTCAAGTGGCACTTTATTCATCTATCAACAGCCTTCCCCTGTGAACAAGCAAGCAAAGAACTATAAACACCCACTCCAAAGTCACTCTGTAGGTTTAAGCTGAAGCCCACAGAAAAAAGGCTATTCACAGATCATCAGAGAGCAGACAAAATACAACCTCCAAACCAATGTTTTAATCTACAAAGTTTTATTTGTCTTTTTAAACTTGTAAACCATAAAAAGAGCTTATCAAATATCTGAAATTAGTACAAGAAAAAATGATGAATCATAGCAAACTGTATTTGTAAGGTCCAAATTCCAAGACATGCATGGGGCTCTTCTGCTTCCACTTATGAAGCTGAAAACAAATCAAATTTGGCCCAGTTTGTTAGATGTTTTATTAGAAAATTCACAAAGCCTCAGCATGCTATACTTGGTGAATAGAACAGAATGGGAAGGATTAAATGCAAGAATAAGCACTCAGCACCAGAAGGATCTGAACCCCATATCTTCATCCACAAAATACAACACCAAAGGAGTACATACATCCCCTAGCTGGTAGTAATAGAGGCAGCTCTGTCTCTATGGACTAGGCACTCAAAAGAAGACACACACCCCACCTCACAGACATGTCCTAAAAACCAGAAAGCACAATGCACATCATTACCAGTATGCCTGCTATTGTTGATGTTTGCCCATTGCCAAATTTATGAAGCCCCTTAACACTATTTCTTCAACATCCTTAAAAATCTTCTGGAACTTTCGACTCTCAGACCCCAGAACCAGCCTGATGAGATAACCAACAGACCCAATCTGTCATTCCTTGTGGTATAAAAATTATCTTGTGTCAGTAGATTTCACAAGCATTGTTAGTGCTTAGTGTTTAGAAAAATCAGGACAGATATGGAAACTTAGGGTAATATTTGACCAATTTTTGTGTGTTTGTAATCAAAGAGAAAAAGAACTGATGTCACTATTCCAAATGTGTTCTAAGGAATATTCAAAACATCTGTAGAAACACCTCTGCTTCCAAAAACGTTTCCCTCAGCTTGGACAGGGACTCAGGAAAACAGGGATCCTTCCTTATTCTGCCACAGTCCCAGTGATTATCTGCAACTTTCCTGCCTTGTGCCTCCCCCTGCACACTGGAGATTCACTCTTAAAGCAAGTCTTTCAAGTTTTCCCAGTGAAAAGCATTCTGCAAGCTACTGTTGCTGTTTTATGAGCAAAAACTGTACCATAAGAGATTTATAAAAGTAATATGACTAAAACATCTCCATACAGGATTTTCCTGCCTCTGGTGTGTCTCCCCAGCCCCTCTGTGGGACAGTTCTCTGCTGTCCCTGCCCTTCTCAAATTTCATCTTTCCCTTGCCAGTCTTCGTTCACAGCTCTAACCCTCACAGTAATCTGCCTGAACAGTCCTTAAATCCTGCTAGTTTAAAACAAAGAAATTAGTAGACTTCATCCATGTAACTCCTATCATTTCAGCTCATTTAAGACTGAGTTATCTAGAAATGTATAGAAACACCAAAGTAAATTAAAGCATCATTGAAAACCTCATTATTTAATAACTACAATCCAAGCTTCAAATAAGATGTATTTCAATGTATATTGAATAATTTCAATATTATTTATTTTTCTCTGTTCCTTTTAGACCTTTAGACTTTTAAGCACATTTTAAATGTGCACAGAACAACAAAAAAATCCCAAAACAGACTCTTCCAAATCAAATCAACTCAACATCTGTTCAAATATGCAAACAAAATACATTATTATGTCATAAATAGAGGCTGGTTTTGCTGTTAAGTGTGTTAGGAAAGAAATCTTCTTCCAGAAGCTATTTAGAAAACACATTAAGTTCAATTTTTAGTTTTTGGATTTTCAAACATGTTTCTGCTGGTATATTAAAAAAAATTTAAAAAGCCAAAACCAAAGTCTGACAATTAATAGGATGCTGAGTAAGACTTGGTTCCCAGCAAATCCATGAATAAGTCATGTTTGAAACTGTATTTTCAGATCTTGATTAATTGCATCAAGGTAATTAAAGGTGAGACTTGATTAGCTGACATGTTTCCAAACATGAACATTCTTGCCTGTACTCCGGGCAAAAATTATGGTGAATGTTTTTGCAAATTTTCTAGCATGATGAATTTTTCTCAAGCATAATCTAGGCCCAAAGGGGCCCAACTTTCCTGTTAATTGGAATACAAATGAAATCTGTCATTCAGTAATTGAGGTACACGATGACATATGGAGAACACTATGCATTCATCAGAGCTCTGTGTTTATGTGGCAACTTGTGGACTGTTGAGCACACACAGTGCTCATCCCTTTAGAAAAAATCACCTGTCAGAATCCATCTTGTTCCACTCACTAACCTCTGCCAGAGGACACACTCACACACTCATATATATATATATATATATATATATATATGTACATACACACATATACACACACACACACCTTTAAAAGTACTTCTCCAGCTAAACATTGCTGTTCTAGGCTCATGATGACCAGACTAGAAAGACCATAATAGAGGTCATATATTTTGTGATATATTTGGGGCTGGTCTGCCAATATGCCAGGAGAATCTCATCATCCAAGGGCAGAAATGGGGTCTCCATTTCTAACAATGTCTAAATGATATGTGGCTGTTTCAAAGACATTTGAGAGTGCCTTGAGGGCCTCCAATGACACCAGTGTAAAGAGAATTTGCTGCTAATCTTAATTAATTTACCAGCTTGATCTCTTACAGCAAATTTCAATTTACTATCAGCAGTAAGATGCAGAAAAAATAAATACTGAAGCTACTGGCTGAACATTCTGTAGACTTCAAACCCACCTTCCTGGAATGAAATTATAGGCACCCTGCAGCCAGTGGGAACCTGGCAGCCTTGCCAGAGATTTCACTGGGGCAGAGATTTTACTTCACAGCCTTAGCTCAGATTAATTTCTATTGTGGTCATGAAGCTGCAAGATCTTAGCAACGCTTCTTTTCGAAACACTGCCCTCCCCAGAATTGCAGCTGGCAGAGATGAGCAACATTTTTCAATTGCATTTTTTCAGCAAATTGTGTAAACTTCAATATTGACTTCATTTTGCTGAACTGCCTTGTGTAAAAACAGAAGAAGGAAGTGAGAAGTCTGGAGTTTTCATCTGAAATTACTTAATGTCACTCCATTTTACTTTTCAATATTAACAATATACTCAACTCTGGTATGTTTTTCTTTGGAAGTAAATGTTTTGTTCAACCAGAAACTAAGCTCTTTCAAATTTTGATTCAGCTATGGTTTTGAACAACTTAAACCAATATTTTTATTTTTTTTAAGGAAAAGTTTTCAGAATTAATAGCAAGATGAAATATCAGTTACTCAACATAGGTCCAACAGCAGGGGACAAGAAATTTAACTTTGAAACTTGATATTTTAAGTATTAGACCAAAGCATACCTAGCCCATACGTAATTTCCTGATCCTGTTCCCAAAAATGTTAATGCAAGCTCTTTCATCAGTGGGATCTCAAGCACTGACAGCAATTGCAACAGGCCCCTGAAATCCACAACAAGAAGAAATATACTTTCTGAACTAGTAAAACTTTAATTAACAGGGGGTTCTCTTGGCACAGTTTTTGCTGTTAAATAAATAAAGCATTTAGTCAAAACCATCTATATTTACTATACAAAATACTGAAAAGCAAACATATTTAAAAGATACGTAAATTTAAGGTTCTGTGAAAAGAAACTGTGCTACATGTTATTCACACTTATAATGCACATAACACAACTGCAACAGTATTTAGATACTGTATATTCATACATGGCTGGTGTAAAGTTTTCATAAGGGGATGCCATGTTATTAAAATGCATTTGTGTTTCACAGACTCTGAGCAAGGCAGAATTTGTCTTTTGAATGTCCAAATATAATAAACCAAAACAAACCAATGCCAGGCAGTAACAAATGGCCAGTTGTGTTCCACGTCAGAGCCCACTTGGCACAGCCTGCACTGCTCACTTCTCAGAGGGGATTTTGGTAGGGTGCTGTTTCCTTTTCCAGCAAAATATCTTTGGGTGGAGGAGCCGTTTTACCCCTTTGCTGCCCTTTTGTAGAAAACTCCACAATTCTGAAAGCACTTGAGTTTTCCACAATGTTTTCTGGTTTTCAGTAAAAATCTGCATTTAAAAAAATTGACTAAGAACAACTTCCACCTCTCAGTCTTTGTGGCATATGCTCTACTGAAAAGAGAACAGCTTTACTTACTTCTTCAAAACAAATAGCATGGCATCCCTTCTTAGATGGAATGTACACTGTGTGTTTGCATGCGGTATAATGTAAGTTACTTGAATACATCAGACTTTTTTAACACTATAATATAAATAAGCTTATTCCTTCTACTAGACATATAAATGCCTTTTTTTTTCTTTTTGCAGTCCATAATTATATATACATTGAAAAAGAATGATACACAAGCAGCAAAAAAGGCTTAGACTAGAACAACTCAGTGGTAACTAACCAAATTCGTGGCCTTTTCATATTCTCAACACAGAAAATTCTGCATATAAATATTTTTGGACTTTAGGAATTTTAAAATAAACAGAACAGTATAATTGTCACACAGATCAAACACATCTTAAAAACATTTTGTTAGATTTTACAGAACACGCTGTTGACAGCTAAAAAAAGTAAAATAAAATAAACCAGATTTTTTAAAGGGGACAATAAGTCTAAACATCTGCTGATCCAGGGAGACAAGAGACGGACCTAATTACCATGAAGCAGTGATTCTATTCCAATTCCACGAGAAGGCTTCCCACTGTTCTTTACAAGGTGATGTCTCTGTGCTCTTAGAATGGACAACATCCCCCTAAACCTGGTCAGCAGTAAGGTAAGACCCCAGTTAGGACTGAACAAAACTCTAGTCAGAAAACAAAAAATACCCCAATCATAAAGGGCTTATAACAATGCCGGATAGTTACATTTTACAATATATACTATTGACAAAATACCACAACATTAAAAATAATTAAAACCAAAAGCAAATACATTTATAGAACAATTATGTCTTTGTGTAGGAGTTCTCGACTTTAATGTTCCAAAAGAAATGTAGGTGTTTTCCAGTCACTTTCTACCTGCAGAATGGTGATCTGTACAAAAACCAACTGAATCTATTTTAAATCTAGGCTCCCCAAAACATCAATGTGCTGACTCTTTTCCTTTTTTTTTTTTTTTTTTTTTTAAACTTTTCCAATTTTCTTTTGTCCTTCAAATTTCTTAGCAACCATTAAGGTCTTGTGAGTGTGGGCTGATTCTCCTTCATGGAATGGAAGCCCTTTGATATGGAAAAAGCAGAAGAATGCAGGAAGATTGTGAATTATACTTTTTATACACATCTCTAAAATGGGAGAAGCAAAAATTGATAGGTGCTTGGGAAATTCAGACTGGAGGCACCAAGGAAATGCCATGGCATGTGTTTCTAAAAAGTCACTGTTGTGGAAAAATCAAATATAATGTTAATATTCAAACCACAGATTTCTAAAACACAACAAAATGTACCTGAGAGTGTGCATATTTATATATATTTATATTTATATTTATATTTTATATATATTTGCCAACATTTAAAGTGAGAAAGTATATTCTCCTCAATTCTTTCTCAAAACAAAGAACTGTGGATTTAAACAAAACAACCCCCCCCAATCAACCCCTCTCCTTCTCAGACCCCCACAAATGATACTTATGGCCCAAGCACTGAAGTCTAGTGCTGCTTTGGAAAACCCCTTTTCACATCCTTCTCTTTTCAAACAGTACCCCAAACAGAGTGGAGAATAAGCAAGAGAAAAACCAAAAATAAAAGAAGTATATTTAAATATTACCCAGTATATAACAGACTGTACTTGTGTCAATGAAGAATCTCCAAGAAAATAAAGTTTAAGTCATACAAATGTAGCCCTGTTGACAAGTTTAGCTAATATTTCCTTGTAATTAAGATGATTTGAAAGGATGTGAACACAAACAGGCTACACGAACACAGTATATTAAAATTCCCCCCTGTAGCACATTACAATCAATAAAAAGAAAATAAAATCTGAATAATACTAGAGGTAGCAGCTGTTTGTATTTTCCATTATCTGAGTATCTCTGGAGTCCAACCCTTCGAACATTGCTCCCCTGATGAAAGGCTTGTGTGCGATCAGCCGACGTACAGCAGAGTGGAAAGCTAGATGTCTGCAAGAGTGTTTGAAGTATCTTTCTGAGTACAGTGGAAGTAGTACTTGTACAGAAGTGCGTTGACGACCTGCATTAAATCACAGCTCAAAAAGCTATGGCTGCTTGCTGTTTTACAAGCCACTTAAAAAAAAAAAAAAATCCACAAGGTGTTTGAGTAAGCTATGCGGTTCCACAACATATAAATAGGGTGAGTTTCAAGAGTTCCATATAACCTCTAAAATATATGCTAGCTGAATATTAATGGAGTAATGATAATATTAATCATAGTAATGCCTTAGTTCTGGTATCACAAGAACGCATTTCCTTCATTTGGGATGATTCTCGGAGGATGTTGGTGGGATCTCTTCTATGTCTGGTAGAAGTGGTGGTAGTGGTGGTGGTGCTCGTGATGGTGGTGGTGCTCATGTCTTTGTATCATTTGTCCCACTTGGCCTTCATATAAAATGACTGTGGGCAGGTCTCTGACGTGTTCCTTTTCCACAACTGTCCCTGGAGACTGGAAGGTTTTGCACATTTGGTGATTCTCTTTTGCCCTCTGCTTATGCTTCTTGTGGATCTGCTGGGATTGCAAGGGAAGGTACGGGACGTTCTGGCCCACCCGTGCACTTGGGGAAGCCATGGGCAAGGGCACCCCTTGAAAAGGTTTATTTCTGACTGCCCTTCCAGGATGCACAGGGGCGACATTTTTGCCCTGGGCTTTGGGAGACCTCACAAAGTGCTTGTTGGAGTCCTGGCTCCGGAGCCTCTGTTGGATTTCGGCAATCTTGGCATAGGAACTTTCAGCCAGATTGATGTGGTTTGGATCCACCACTTGAGATTTCCTATGATGAGCATGGAAGGTCTCAGGCTCATGAGAACGGGATCTAGTTTGATTCACAATTCTGCCTGGTGGGTCATGTTTTTGAGCTGCTGGAGGAGATCCTAGGAAATAACAAGCTGAGTTAGTCATCTAGTATTTCAAAGTTTTAATTAGTAGCATACAGTTGGCAGGGATAGCATTATCAGCAGAACAAATTTTTCCTAAGGAAGTGAATGCAATTATAGCTGTCTAGTTTAATTACATTTAATAATTATGGCCAGTAAATAATACACAAATATGAATACCTATCTAGTGAAGACTCAACATGTGTGTGTGTGTGTATAAAAATCTTTATGTTACCAACTCTTGGTCATCAAATTAACTGTGAGGGGAATAGTAAAACCCTGGCAGAGAGCAGGGAAATGAAGGAAATCCAAATCTCTTTGATGTGGGGACTAGAGCCAAAATTCCAGGTACAAACACACATTCTCCTATTTTTGGGTCAGTAGCAACTATAAAATATGTGCTGGTCTCATCTTGGGAACAAGCTCCAACATCCAAAAGCCAATCCTTACCTCACCCATAGACTAAACTTAATAATTTAGATGTAAAGATTGTTCTCCTAGGCTCAGCTCCAAGTTTAGTTACACAAACAAGTGCATCAAAGCAGCCTTGCAGCACATTAGCCACTCTGTTGTGATACCACCTTCACCAGTAATTACCTTGCAGCATTCACAGTCCTATCCTGAGTCACTACAGACAATTCACACAGCTTCGCAATTCACTGTCCCTGACATGGAACATGCAATTGAAGAAATAAAAGATTATGAGGTTACAACATAAATTACCTGGCCCAAACTTTGATGTGTAGTTTTCTATTCCTGCAAGATCCAAATAGTGGTTTCTCCTTTCAATGTTCTCATCAACACAATGACGATAGCACCCACTTTGCTCTGGATTGTTCTCACTCTGGTAGTATCTGTCAGCAGGAAGCAAAATTACAATTCAGCAGAACTTCTTTAAAGTTCTTATCACCATCTACAAACCAACAACTAATAGTCCCTTTGAAGTGACAGGAGCTGCTCACAAAGAAACAACAAATGCTTGGAATTGTGGATGACCAGACTTGCTATGATGATAGGCCTAAACTGACTGTTCTTTCCCCTCATATAAATCAACCCTGATGTTGCAAAGCAAAGGAGGCTTTCAAATTGCATCACATGTGCAAAAGCAAATAAAACCACTCCTAGCATTTATTACTTTCTGTCTTAGGGCAGAATCATTCAACTCATTCTCCAATTTGGACACGCCAAAGAAAATCTGCTGCTTGATTCATGACCATTCCCACTGCTGTGAGGAAGTGCTGGGGTAATCCATGTCCATGTGCTCCTGCTTCAGAAAGACAGGCAACAACACAGGTGTAGTAACTAAGAGAGCCTGGGAAGAGAAGGTGCTGGTAGGACACTCAGAGGTAACTGCTGCTTTTCAAAATATAATTAATAAGGTCAGATCAGACGCTGGCTTTAGAATCTCAGCTCCCTTTCCTGCTCAGCTTTGCAATTTTATTTATAGCAGAACTATTTCCTGAAAATGAATATCTGAAATACCATTCATTTATGAGGCAGAAAAAAATCAGGCAGAAGTTTACAGTATTGTAGCCAGCCCATAATGCCAAACAATTTTATTCAGCAATTTAAATGGGAAGTCTGCAAATATGAACAATATTTTCAATATAACAAACAGTATAAGCAGAAAACTCTTGATTAAGTCGCTGCTTGTCATTCAGACAATTCAGTCTCCAAGACCATGAGACTGGCTTTGCTATTTCTCTGTGCAAGTGCACTGATGTCAGCCTAACACCAGAATTTGGCCTTGTATCCTACACCAGTTGCTAAATATGAGCTCTGTACTGTATGGTGCCCAGTACTCTGCTTTTAGTCTATTAACACATTTCTAAGTTTCCAGAGGCTGCTGATCCCCTGAGCTTTGGCACAAATGGCTTTCCTGGTCTAGCTGGTACTGCTCAGGGACATTACAGAACGGAGGCCCCTCATGTCTCCGTCAGACACAGGTCTGCAGTGTCTTTTATCAAAGTCACAAGACTTGACCTAACTGGAAGATCATTTTTGCTCTACTTTGATAGAGGTAGAGTCTCCTGAACGGGGGAGAGTCTGCCTGGAAAGCAGGTAAGGTTTAAAGATTCAGAGTCAACTTTGAACTCCAGAAGTGACATGGGCTACTTTCAAAAAAAACCCAAAAAAAACCAAAAAAGGGAATGTCCAGATGTTCTCTACATTTTGGATACCTAATTAACACAGTACCTTTCCTGTATCAGGCACAATTTTACAGGTTGTTACACTTTAGCATGTCAACATAAAAGATTTCTGGGGTTAGAACTTGCCTAACTACAGTTGCCAGGCATGAATCACCTACAGAAACCACTGGGACTTAACACACGTGCTGAAGACAATTCACAGTTAACCCAGAAAAAACATCATTGAGTTTAATCCAACACAATCAAGCAACACTGTATGCAGCACCGTCTCTTGGAAATGAAGCAAACAGGGAACCTGTTATTTTGTTGCTGTAATAAATTAAATCTCTCATCAAGACAGAGAAAAAAAATTATGCCAGTACTGCCACAGCCCTACATTCTAATAACTTTCTTGCATGCAAGATAACGTTCACAATATTCATGCAAATATACACAGTGAAGCAATTATACACTGATGAGACATGTGCTCCACTGTCAAAGGGAACTTCCAGTACTTCTGAGAACTGAAGTGTCTGGCACCCAGGCCACAGTGCTGTCCTGCAAACACATGGGAGGACTTGGGCAGGCATCAACCATGCATCGAGGACTGTGTAAAAATAGTGTTGTTATTGGGCTTGGGCTTGGTATGGTTCTGCTTTTAATAAAAAATGGCATCTGCTGGAGTGTTTGTGGAGTGTATGGAAGTCCTTTGTAAAATTCCCACGCTTATGTATCATCCTGATGGCACGAAGCACACAGCAACATAGCAGGAAAGGGGAATAGAGCACAGAGCAGAAAATGCAGGGACATCCCCTGAGAGCCTCACTCACTGAGAAGACAGAGTTTAAGTCAGCCAGGGAGAACCAGGCTATCTAGCCATGAATCTAGCTACTTATCTTGATACTCATATTAACCCTACAGGTGAAAACTCCTGCCTGTAGCTTCCAGCAAATGAAAAATCCAACCCATCTATCTCCCAGCCTTAAGGATAAAAACATTTCTATCCATTTTATCTTGAATATTAATCACATCTTGCCTAGAATTCCTAAGTGACTGAACATGAGAAATGTGTGCACTTCCCACAAGTTCTCATTGCTGCTTTCAAAGGGGAAGCAACTGCATTAATATTGTGAGATTCTGACCTGAGCCTCAGCAGCTTTCCTGAGGGTTGTCAGCTTGGTCAGAGTGCACAAACATCCCTGAAACACACAGTGTGAACAGCACACTCTTCATCCTGTCTGCATCTAGTGGGATGTAACAAAACCTGGCAGCTGCTGACCATTGTCTGAGGCTGATCTACTCAGCTCAAGACACAGAGTTTTGTGTGAGGAAGCCTCTCATCAAAGGAATGAGAAGGACAAACATTTGGTCCCAACATTTGATGCTTCCACGAGTGTGGATTTAATTGGAAGTGCTTGCTATTCATAAAAACACTACATTTGCAGAGCCAGGACTTTAAGGTGGATAAGAAGGGGACTTCAAACTGAAAGGGGATTTTTGCACTAGATTATCAAACAAAACCAATCTATTGAATTCACACAGGGTAAAACTTTGCTAATGGGCAAAGGGAATCTGCACACCACATCTAGGCCAGCAAGTAAAACCACAGAGTATTCTTCAGTTCATAGAAGATTCTGTACAGAGTTGCTGACACAAGATTAATAGTAATTTTATTCTTCTTTTAATCTGAAATTTGATTGTACTGGGATTTGCTGACGGGGATAACTCACTAGCATTTTTTCTCCATCCAAAAAAGGGAGGTACTGTTCTCTTGTCAGTTTCAATAAGACTGAATGCTCCTTCTCCTGATGAATTTGCTATGTATCCAGACAAATATCCCTAAATCTAAGGCAATCCAAAAGTTTGTTGTTTTTTTTTTCTTTTTTTAAATTTTCAGCTGAAGAAACAAACATAACTAATGAGTCAATGTCATTATTGTAACATTTCAGCACACACTTCCCCTCTGCCTTATGAGCAGTTTGTTATGAAACATAAAATCCTAAAATATATCAAATATACACCAAGATTACCTGTTAGCACTCTGCTTGGGTTATGAGTTGGTAACCCATGCAAAGCTTGGCACTATTTGAGTTGGTGAGTGAAAAAGATGGGCCGGAAGGAGGACAGAGAAAGGCAGGAGACGGCTGCTAAGGAGTGGAAAAGGTTTTAGGACACTTTTAGCCAAAAAGTTTTGCTATTAACCTCACTTATTTGCAGATGGCATCTAAAAAGACAATTCAGATCCTCCAAAGAGACCACAGAAAAAGAAAATTCCAGAACTTTTTTTTCTTTTTTTTTTTGTTTCATTTTAATATAAGTATCCAGCTATGGAATCTGCTCTTAAGTCCACAATGAAAACTCCTGTAATTTCTCTATTATAAAAAAATTTTAAAAACCCCCAAAAACAAGCAAGCAAGGAATCAATGGTTGAGGTTTCCTCAGAGGTATGCAGTGCCTGTCAGGAGCCAGGGTTCATTCCCCTTACCTGAGGGAAGCCCTCTGCTTCTTCTCAGAGCTTCTTGCTTCTTCATTAGCTTTGTTCTCAGCCCTGTGCCTGGCACTCTGCAAATCTGCCAGGATAAAGCACATTATTGTCACATTGCTGTCCTTGCTGATCAGCACAACCAACACTCTACATTGCAAGCACGTCTGCTTGTGTCAGTAGATCAGGATGTGACCTATCATTTCCTGTCACCTTCTCAGTCCTGCTTTTGCCCAAAGGACAGATTTTATTCAGAGGTAACCTGGCCTGCAGGATCTCAGTCAGGGTGAGGTTTACCCTGCACTCCTGTGGAGCCACACTCACACTGACAGGCTCAGTGCTGGCAATTCAGGGCTGTCCTAATGCACCACATTGCTCCCCAGCAGGGAGAATTTGCTTGTGTCTGCTCTTGAGGGAGTGATTATTTTATTAAAATTGAGGCGATCAGGCTCTCATTTTAGATCTGATGCCTACATTTTTTATTGAAGTATTATTTTAAATACTTTTAAGTATTTCAATTTAGTACTACTCTACCTACTGAAGCAATTATGCTGATACAATTACTATTACAGTGAAGATAAGTTGGATAAGCCATCATGGTACAAATATTTTTATAATGACAGACTCTTCCAGCACAGAAAATGTACAATTTTTATGCACAGATTATTTGAGTTTACTTATGCTTAATTGTTTATTTCTATCCAGCAGCGCTGGTAGCTATGCACTGGCAAGAAACATTTTATACCCCTACACCTCCTTCCATACAAACCAAGTGCTGCAATATGAGCAGAGATAAAGTGGTGCAAATCAAGAAGGCCTTAGATCTGCCTTGCAGTGCACAAAGAAAACTACACTACATATGGGTTACAGCTGCTTCCAAAAGAAGCAATCCATCAGAAGGGGGAACCCTCATTTGCCGATGAGACACTGAAAGAAGGGCAGGTAATTTTACAGTCAAGATCATAAAGCAGGTTTGTGGGGTTTCAAATGCCCACATAATTATTTGCTTTAACTATATACATATCTGTATTAACAAAGTACAGAGATGGATTTTCATGGGACTCTGGAAGATTTTTTATTTTTTTCCAATGTCTGATTGCACATCCTTACCAGTATGATTTAACAAGATACTCTTTTTCTTCTGGCTGCTATCTGGTGCCACAGTAAGTTTCACTCTCAGAGTTTTGCTGGAACTAGGAGAATGGTTTACTGATGCATCAACTACCTCATAGATGGTGTGAAGCAAGCTGGTAATGTCCTGGAGTCGGATTGAAACACAAAAGAACACAGCACTGTGAAAATGGCATGAAACCCACAGCTCCAATAGTTACAATTATTTTGGATTTGGCACTATTAAATGCTGAAGTATCCTCAGACGTCTTCACCAAATGGTTTTATGAACTGGGGCAAAGCAGATCAAAACAATAACAACAGCAGGTTTCCCAATCTCTGAATAAGCAAAAGGGTGTTCTGCCTTCTCGTTTCTTTGATTTACACAGAACACAGGGATAATCATTCATACTCCACTAAAAATTGAGTTCACGTGGCCAAAACAAATCCATCAATTGAAGAAAATCTTGGACGTTACAGTCTTCCTATTGGTTTGGTTATTTTTTTTTTCCCTTGGCATAGTTAAATGGTTGATTATCTAAGGAAAACCAGTAAGAAAAGTGGCAGAACTGTAAATCTCAGGTTTGAAAAGAAATTATGTCTGTCTGAATATCACCCTCCCATCTGTGTTTTGGGATTTAGCTTATTTTGCAAAATTCAACCAGTTTTAAACACACGTTTTGAACAGCAAATATTATCCAGTCAGGCTATTACAGAACCTTCTTCACAGATCTCTTTGAAGGCAATGGGATGTGAACAGAGGCTTACACATCTGGCAATATTGGACAGAACACCAGCCAATTTTAACAGGCCAATGGTTTCAAACAGGAGAAACACTGTTTAGTAGCTGGTGATGCTCAAAGATCTCCCAGGTTGATTTAATCCAGCCAGGCTCAAACAGGGTACTACCTTAAATTGCCAGGATGAAAGGGGGATCTCTTGTCTCACTGCTTTTCCTCAAAGGGATTTTACCCAAACTGGTCTTGGGCACCATCCTAAGGCCAAAGCAGTCTGATAAAGTATTCTGATCATTGCAGGCTATAAAGAACTCATTGAATGCATATCTGAGAACTTCCCCATGCTGCTCTTCCTTTTCCTTGATTTATCCTCCTACCTAAGCTCTTTCCAGATGCCTGCAAGCACAAAGGAAATATCTAAATCATCTTTTGTTAAGTATAACTGGTTCTGAGGATTAAAAGTCAGGTCTATAAAAACTCAAAACCTCTACAACTTTTCCTTTGCTCAGGAGTCATACCTATAACATGGGTAGCTCAAAGTTTAGTATGCCCTAATGGAACCCCCCACCACTTTAGAAGTCAATATACCACAAAGTCCTCATTATGGAACCAGCTTTTAAAATGACATAAAAATAACAATTTCTACTCACACAGAATTTAGGGAAATACTGACCTTATGGCCAGGACCAATGATATTACAGTAGATGATTTTCCAGCTCAATAGGAAGAATGAATAACTAAATCCTAGGGGGTCCAGACTTTGTCTTAACATGTAACCTCTCTAACTTTTCTGCACTCAGGAGAATTTCTCCAGACCTGTAAGTTCAAGACAATATATTCATAAAAAGAGAGTAGAATATGTATTTTTTTCTCTCATTGTTGCAAGAGATTATATGGGCTGTTACCAGTAGCTGCTCCATGCTCTTGACAATCACTGTCTAAAGCTTGAGAGATACTCTGTGTCAATCTGGTGAACACCTCACAGGTCTTTAACACACCTCCATTTCACCCTAATTTGAAAACTAGCCAGACCTCTAAATGTGGCCAGACAGAGCCAAACCAAACAGGCAGCTTGAAGGGCTGAGTTTTTATTTTATCTAAGAGAAAAAACCCAGGCAAGCACATATACAGACAAACAAGCTATATCTGCTGTTTTATACACCCTCCATAAATCATGTTCCAGGAGCATTGTGCTATAATCCCACACTTTGATAAACCTTCTCCTTCAGCAAGATACTTAAGCACAGTGTTTACTCCTAACTGGGCTCCATACACTCAGCACGTGGGTGAATGGGGCTTTTCCCATACATTCCTGGTCAAGTGCTGGTTAGCCAACATGTCATCTTTCCACACAAGGCTGCTATCAAGAGGTTATTATCAACTCTTTCATTCATAATAATCTTCCCTTCTTCCATTTTTCAGCTATGCCAGATATTGGTAAAGCCAGATGTTTGTACATCTAGTCTATTTTAGCTTCATAACCAAAGACAAATATCCCCCACTGTCCTTTTACATTATTTTTTTCAGGGCTGAGGTCTAACTTGCTAACTGGCTGATAACCTGCCCCTTGTGTTCTGTGAGGGTCTTTCTCAGCAAGCTGTTTGACTCAGAAGTTTAAAACTCCCAAAGGCTGTCAGGGAAGGCAAAACGTGGCATCTGTATGACACATACTTGGCAAGTCACAAATATGTGCACACACGCATCACATCAGGAGAAGTTGCACGTCTCAGCCAAATGGGCCCAACTTAACCCAAAGTAATGTCCAGGCTGGGCAATGAGGGCACAGAGGACTCAGCACCCATGCGGACTTACACACTGCTGCCTTTGCATTTTGCTATGTGTTTAACATGCAGCTCTGACGTGCTCTGCATTCTGGCACTGCAGGAACGTGGTGGTCACACTGGATGTGTCCCAAGAACGAGGTTAGGGACAGCCATGAGCAACCACTCAGTGCTTATGCTGATCTTCTAAATACTGACAACAACATTTTAATTACAGGATTCATTTACTTGTGGTCCTGATTTGGGGTTTGGAATTGCAGCAAATTGACAGTTCTGATTTGGCCAAACAAGACTACTTGGGCCATTCTGTCTCATGTACCACTTGAGCTTTAGGCTCCTGTTGTTTCACAATTATAACACATGAATTTCTGAGGCACAGATCTACTGAGAATTGTTTTTGTCAATAAAATTTGAACTGTGACTATAATTCCTTTCTCACAGCCCTGTTTTGGCAGCTAATATGATAATGGTTTCTTGTCAAATTGCTAGCAATAGACCATTAAGATATATGTTACATGCTCTGTATTTTATAGTTATATGTATATTTACCCCCAAATTATTTTCATCTTCCAGTAGCCTGCCAGCAGACTTGTTTCCCTTGAAAGCTGTCCCACTGAACATTATCTGTATTTAAATTCATTTAAAAACTGCCTAAATCCATTGAGACAGCTTTACCCTCTCCACACCAGCTTGTGCATTTCACCATCCTCAAGAAATTCAGCATCAAAGATCAAGAATAAAACCTAGTTAGTTGTTCCTCTTGTCTGATACATAAACCAGCATGACTCAGAGCCCATCTACCAAAGAATCAAACTTTTATGCACAATGAATTATGAGTTGTACAAATCATGGGATTTTGCAACTGTTTTGCTTTGGACTGCTTGGCCCTTCCCCCACAAAAAGTGGATTTTTAGACTACTATATTAAATGGGTAAAGAGAAACAAGAATGAACAAAAATATTTCTCTCCTTCACAGCAAATGGGGAAGTATTCTGCATGACTCTAACTTCTGAGGGGCTTCTGGTATGCAGAATTTCTGCTGGGATCTCTAGGTTAATCAAGTACAAAAACTGAAACTAGGATATTTTTCCACAGAGAGGAAACCAAATACCCCTTGAGTAGTACCCAAAGAGCCAGCATGTGCCATACCCAAAATTATTTGTCTTTTGCTTATTGAATACCACAGTTGGTTTTTCCAGGGTGAAAAAACCATCCTTTTTTATCACGCAGCCAATGCAACAAAATATATTAACAAGAGAAAATGTAATAGATTGCCTGAAATACTTCCATTTGTTAAGTCCACACATGTATGCTGCACTCACACATGTATTTGCAGAACACGTTATGGATCTCTAGTAGGAGACTAACAGTAATTTATAACACTCACAGAAATTCATAACAGTCAGAGAAATCAATGTGTCTGAAAAAAGAACAAGAGCACTGAAGTTTTCTGCATTCCTTACAAAATATATGTGAGACTGAGGAAGTCCTTATTCCAAGTATTATTTTCAGGTTTTAAGGAGTAACAGAGGTAGAGGGATGACCTTATTTTCCCCATATTAGCATAGATTATCATCACAAGACTAGTTAGCAAATTAGAGACCTTTGTAGAAGACACTAATAGATTTTTCCATTAGAATTAATTTAGCAGAATGAGATATTTGTACCCAAAAAAACCCCAACCAACAAACAACCCCCCAAAAAACCCTAAACCCCCAAAAACCCAGCCTCCCCTCAGAAAAAAAAAAAATACCAAACAAATAAAAAAACCCAGAGAACACCCCCAAACCCAAAGAGTTAATTAAAATGGAAAGATTCAGTTTGAGTCTTTATAGCTTGCCTGAGAGAGAAAATTCTTTGACTCCCCTTAAAACCAAGAAAGTTATATTTTTTTCTTAATATTTCTATCTGACATGAAGCCACCATTTCTAATGACTGAAGTGATGGCCACAGATACAAACAGGCACTGCTCCTCTATCCATTGGTTTCATTGTTCTTCTTTTATCCTGGGTTAGTACAAACACAGTGAAAACCAACAAATTTCAAGATAAGGGTCAGCTGATAAATGGTTGGCCCAAAAAAGCCAATATCCTTCCCCAAGTCAATGACTTGGTGCTGAGCTCTGAATGCAGGTATAGCCTCAAACAGCAGAGTACAGGAGTAAAAGAATCTAAAAAGGGAAAGAACAAGTCACAGAGGAAACATAAGAGGAAAAATACAATATTTAGTGTAAGATACAAAGAACAATTTTAGCATTAAAAATGCATGAAGAGAAACATCAATATCAGTTCATTACGTTTCCCTTGGAAAAAGATAAATACAAATGTCTCATTTGTACTTTGTTTGTAGTCTGATTTCTACATACAGCAGGATGTTTTTATTGTAACATCAGCTCTGTTTGATCACATACATTTTTAAATCATTCGCAAAAGGAACTTCACTTGCTATCTGCTCAAAAGCTGCTCTAGAAGAAATTTCTTCTTGTTTTTTTAATCCTGACAAGCAACTTTCTTGTGTGCTTATTCCTGTGCAGCCGCTCACCAAAGAAACTCAATTTTACACGGAAGAACTGGTTACCAAAAAAAGAAAAAGCTAGTGTTTATGAAGCATAATTACATTCAGAGAGCTCAATATAAAACCTCACAGATCAAAACACATTAGTTCAATTATCCAAGTTTCAAGTCCGATTACAAATATTCATGTGAAGATAATTACAGCGCAGCTGTCAGTTCTCAAAAGGCCTGCTGTATATAATGAATTGTCCTCTTATGGTTTAGGGAATGAAGGGAAGTGTTATTAGCCAAGTTTTGTAATATACATATTACAGCAGGAAAAGTTATCTCTCACTAAACCAAAAAGGACTGAGAACTGGTCATCTTTATGACAGAAAAAGCAGAAGTTTAATAACATACAGTAATGTTAATTTATAATTTACTATCCCAATAATTATGCTTTCATAACGGGTCTATCTCTTTGAGAAGCATGACCAGATGTGAATTTCTAATTCTAAGGACTATAGAATAAGTCATACAGACTCCAGGAGGAAATTAAAGCAGCATTAAGTTCTGAAGATGTTAGATCCAGGAGAAATTTCACTAAAATGGAATTTGAATGCTCTAGCAGTGATCTGCCATTCCACAGAACCCAAAAGAAGTTGTATTGACCAAATACGCACCTTATTTACAATTTTTATACATTTGAATGAAAAAGCCTATTCAGCCTATCAGTAAAATTGCTCCGCACCTACGTGTGTCTTACAAACTTTAAATTAACACTGGATTCACTTGGAAACTCTCTGGACATGAGGTCCAATGTTTTAAACACAATGATTTGGAATCAAATTAAATGGATGTGGGTGGGCAAGTCACTTCTTTTCCACTGTCTCACTTTTACAATGTGGTGAAAAGCAAGAATAATGCTACTGACTTACTTTTGCAAAGCACCTCCAGGTCTATAGGTAAAAAACTAACTGAAAAAATCTCTCTGTTAAATCCAGATATAAATCCAGGAGACATTAAAGGGAAATTTTCCAAGAAGGAGAAAAGGTCCATATTAAGCTTTTCTCACCAGAACACTGGACCTTTGTTAAGAAAAGCTGACTGGTTCTGAATGCATTTTCATCAGCTCACTAAAGGGCACTGGTACAGATCTGCCTCTTCCTCAGACTGCCCCTTTTGTCCCTGCTCCAGCAATGTACTTCACATACTTTTAACTGAAAATATGTCTCTTATTAATTTTAATTGAAACTATTGAAATGTTTAATGTTCCCCCTCTTAAGTCACTTGCTGGAACAGGAGCAAAGCTGCTTAGCAAAGGACAGTATCAGGCACACTATGTCTGCCCATCTCCCAGGGGCCAAGAGAATAAGAAATTCTATGTCATATTAAAAGACTAAAATTCCTCTTTAGTGACCAGGTTTATCTATGAGCTCCTATTGTTGGTCATTCTTGCTCAAAAAACCCTCATAAATTGCACCTGGATTCAACAGAAGATAACCAAAATGGCTTATACAAATGGCCCTGGAACAGTGTGCAAAAGAAGTGTGTAATATAAAGGGGAAGATTTGGAATGGTGCACACTACTTGTTTCTATCTTTGATCACATGTAAAGAGTTGAAAATTATCAACCTATTTGGTCCTGTGGTTGAAAGAATTTTTTTTGGCACAGGTTCAAGCCTGAATGCATCAACCTCCAGACCTCAGAGCAGATTTGGTTTCAGTTTAGCTGTAGTCTTCTCTTGTAGCAGGGAGAGATAGAATTTGGCTGTAACATATTCTCAAAGTACAGTCAAATTAAGCTCTTTGGTGTACCACATAATCACAAGTAATTATTGTATACATACTTGAAAGCATATTCTTGTTATGTTCAGCACATGGAACCCCCACCGACATTAATGGGAATTCCATGCCTGAATGTAAAAGACACTCATGTGTTTGAGTTTGGATTTTGTGTGTTTTTCCCCTATTTTTGAGAGTCACAATAATCTTGTAATGAAGACTTAGCCTTGGGTCTTGAAAGACCTGGGTTCAATATGCCACTAGGTTCTTGTGAGACTTTAAGCAAGTTATTTCATTTTTCTAGTCTCTGTTCCACAAAGATTAACAAATACAATACTACTTCCTCACCTCACCCATCCTTCTTGCCCTTCTCTATCTCATCTTCCTATTTGAAACTCTGGACTCAGCCTGCAACTTTTCATCTGCTTGTTCTTGTGCATGAGGGGCCCAGATTTCACTTGTCTATTCAAAACACTAACAGAGTAGAGACAATAAGAATAGCCTTGTAATGATGTTCAAATACATGTTAAAAACCCTGAACAACCACTACATTTGGCAATGTCAAAAGAAATTTGCTTCAGACTTTTTGGTGTCTAAGGCCACTACACTTTCAGTATTTGCCCTATTGCTTTCAAACAGTTTTTAGTAATTGTCACAGGCACCAGCATCAGATCTAAGAGAGAAAAAAGCCTTTGATTTTCTGTTGATTATCTAAAGGAATGGGAGCCAGTAAACATACATCATAAAAATCAATGACAGCACACGGCATAAATCCCAAGTAAAAGACATTCTTCTAGAAGAAATATTATTCAATTTGGGCAGCAATAGCTCTGAAAAAGGACTATATCCTAATCTATACATCCACTTATTTGGCTTGAAGACATCCTGATAATAAAAAATAACATAGGTATGCTTTGACAGCCATTTTTTATGGTCCTCCAGAGAACATCATCAGTGCTATTTATACTTGGAGGGAAAAGGCAGAGATCAGCCCAATATTCATAAAAACAATAAAAGGGTATAGTTAGTACTGTTGAAAGAATGTCAGCAAGCAACCTTGCTATTTGGTTAGCTTAACTCTGAAAAGCAGGAGAGAAGCCAGAACAATATACATTCACAGGGGTTTATTTTGACAATGTGTTTAGCTGTTCAGTTGTTTCAGATATTTTTCCTCCTCAAATGCCAGTACTATTTTTTAAAGGCTAATCTCAGGTATTAAACAGCAACCAGTTTAAAAAATGGTACAGCAGATCTGAAAACAGCAAACTGCTGGGGTGGGATTGTTTCTAGGAGGGAAGGGTCCATGGAAACTGCTGTTTAAATTGGCAGGACACCTCTACTTCATAGTAGAAAAAATGTTCCTGTTATAAAACACTTCTCTTGGTAGCAAGCGCCGCACATAAAGGGGCAGCTGTACTTTGCTTACCTCACGTGTGACTCTTCCGTTGTTATCAAAGTCATACAGTGTGAAGGTCCATTCTTGCCTGTTATCTTCCTCTACAGACACATCACATTGCAATTCCTAAGAAACATGCAAAGAGCAGCTGATTACCTAAAGCAAAAGGCCTGTTTGCAGAGGAGACTCTCTGTAGGAGGCTGTTTGCTTTCTTCCTCCCTTGTAGGAAGAAGCTCTCAG
Source organism: Taeniopygia guttata (assembly GCF_048771995.1). Lineage (NCBI taxonomy): Eukaryota > Metazoa > Chordata > Aves > Passeriformes > Estrildidae > Taeniopygia > Taeniopygia guttata. Next base: position 246,228 of record NC_133036.1, on the reverse strand, counting down.
GGTATGTCCCGGAGAGGCCTCTGTCTACCACAACAAAGAGGTCCCATCATAATCACACAACACTCTTAACTCTTAGGGAATTCACAACTTGCTTTCTACTACATTGTAGAAAACACAAAAAGGTACAAGAAGACCATTCCCTGAAGCTCTTGAAACATGGCAAGATTCCCCACTAAAGTCAGAAGGAAAACTACGCTTAACTCAGGAGGAGGAAGACAACAGGAGCAGACTGACAGAGCGAGGTGGCAAACCACAGGGCCAGGAGGAAGGATTAATGCAGTGTGGACACAGACCCCCACCAGAGAGACAGACCTGTCCTCAACACAGACACTCGACAGGCAAAGGTTGTCAGAGTCAGAGCAGTACAACATCACGCCACGCCACTGAAGCTCCTGAAACAGAGGCTGCCTTGGAACTGGCAAGAACAACTGGGAGTGGTGCCTGCTCCTTGTTTTAACTATGCTGCTGTTAGTGAGAGTGTGATCTGTGGAAAGCCTGAAAAAATCAATTTGTTAAAGGGGAAAAAAAATCCCCAAACCAAAACCAAGAACAAAGGATGCACTTTGACTGACTCCAGTCACCTGGGTGCAAATCGTTTGCTGTCTCTCAAGGCCTGTGCAATCAGAATTATCCAGAGCCACAAAAAGGCAAAACAGAGAAATTACAGTGCAATTAAAATTAAAGTCACTGTATGCAAGTAAAATAAGCAGCCCCAAATAGCTTTAGCATGATAGACCTCAAAACACCTGGTTGATCTCCCGACTTGAAACCGACTCCCCACAGCAGCTCTGGGTACCCCGTCCCCTGCCGAGTTCAAAGGCAGCCTCCTCTCACTTGTACCCAGCCCGGCTGAGAGCTGCCAAGCGCCCCACACTCCACTGTGGAAACACAGTTTCGTATTACATAAACATTCCTGGCACCTTTAAAAGCCAAATCACTTTCACCTCAGGTTTAGACCTCTTGTCGCAGCACTAGAGTTTTGGATTCTTTTATACCTTTGAAGCATTTACCAGTCTCTTAGCTCCCAGCTTACATTGCTGGAAAACTTTCATTTGTAGAACAAGGGAAAAAAATATCAATACTTGGTTTCTTGCCACATATTAATACTTCCCTGTCCCACATTGCCTAACATAATATCTTTATGTGAGGATGTGCTCTGCTTAGTGAAGAGCCATGGAAACCTTCCGTGCATTAGTCACAGTGCCTAGAACCAAGTGCTAACCTTTATGGCATGCCAAGAACTACTTGGGAACAAGCACAGACTTTGCTGCTACAGTGGAGTTCCAGTTACTCTGGCACCAACCATGTTGACAGGTGTCCTCCAATGTTCAAATGTCAAGGCACTGTTAATTGCAATTTATCATGTCTTTCCTGTCTGCAAATGTCTGCTACTTGATGTAGAATATAAGATAGGCCTAGAAAAAGAGTTATAGCTGTGGAGAAAAAAGAGAAGTCACCTCCCCAGAAGGCACAAAAGCAACACCAGAACTGCCCATGGGAAACCTACCTCCTCTTAATCTGCTTTAAAACATTAAAATATAAAATTGTACCAGACTGAGAAGGAAAAGAACACCCCAGCCATGCTGCAAGGTGCCTGCATGGTCTTTGAAACATCAACTGAAGAAACACAAAGCTCATTACTTAGAGAGGCTGACAGCACCGAAAGGCTGGAGTGCAGAGATGAATATTTGTGCTGTTTTTTGCTGGTGCCAGAATATCTTCCTCCTCACCAAGACAGACAACCCACTAGCTGTGTGACTGCATGTTTCCATACTCGTATTTATGAAAACACTTCCTACAGAAACAAAATCTGCCAACTGCACACAATGTCTGACAGTTATATGATGTTATACAGATGCAAGTCTACAAGGATATAGCCCATAGGACTCATCATCCTCCTCCTCCTCCTCCTGCCATGTGATCAGATGGATTTCCCATGTAGTAGGTCAGGGTTATTTCACTTTGGAGACCTGGGCACTGAAGATCAACCACTGCAGAAGATTTCACAGGCATCTTTTACATTAGGCAGATTTAATCAAGTGCAATAGTCCATGAAAGTCGATCTAAATATTTGATAATATGGGTAGCTGGCCTAATAAATAAAGGGTTAAACTGAAAACTTCTTCTTACTATGTATTTTAGATCCTGCAGAGAAATAATCATAATTTGATTCTCTCCAAACCTGGAAATAAGTGTCACTAATCGCTTCATATGGAGCACTGACAGCAAAGCACTGATTTGTGCCAGTTCTGCTGCCTCCTGTACCCACTACAAACATTGGGAGCAATAAACATGCATCAGATGACACTATTTGGTCCACAGGTTATTTTTCTACAATAATTATGTCAGTACAGTGAAACTTTAAAATACAAAGGACTTACTTCAAATTTCAGTTGCTTCTTGGAACTTGTGCGTGTGTCACTTTCTTTTTCTGCTTTCTTTTCATCTCCACTGCAAACTCCATCTGTCTTCTCTGGAGGCAAAGCCACTGCGAAAAGCATATTTAAGAAAAAATGCTTATAAGGAAATGTCAAAGCAGTCTCATATTTTCAAATCTGTCTTTATATTTAGGGTGAAATTGATATCAGCAAACTTGTATGAGAGGATCATTATACTTGATTTGCTTTTGTGTTCACTACACATCTGGGATAATTTCAGCAGACAATCTACCAACAGTGTTTGGTACACAGCCTCTCTTACAAACATCACTAGAGTCACAGGAAGTTCAAACACAGTATTATGAGAATTTAAAATAGCAGAACTGTTACTGCAAATAAGTTGAATAATTTGCAAAATATTGAAAGTTTCTGACATACTGCAAAAACCCATCACATTCACCAGCAGTGAGTGAAGTAATGAAGCTGAAATAAAGCCCTCATTCTGTTACAGTTTCACTCTTCAAACACACACAAAGTTTAGTACCTTCCAAGAAGGCAACACTACCTGCCAAAAAGGTTAAGCTGCATTTTTTCAATGCATGAAATAGCATATTTCACTCAAGTTTCAAGTTAAAACATCAGGCACTTGCATAAATCAATAGCATTCATAAAGAGCATCAATATTAATACCTACCACAACATATCATTACATAGATATATAACAGAAAGATGTATGCTTATCATGTGGATTAAAAGACAAATGCCTAGAACTTAATAGTTGTTCCTTTGGCTTCTGCAGGGGCATTCAGCCTTGCACATGATGAAACCCTATCTGAGGAAAACTAATTCTATGTTCATTAGCATTATGAAAATACACACAAACTTTTAAACCCTACTCTCATACTTTTAGATATGATTTTCTACACATCCACACACCTCTGCCAGTGTTATGCCCACACTCCATGACATATAGCAGCAATCTTTCCAACTCCCCAAAATCCAACAATGTTGCAAAAACACAGGTCCTAAAGTCAGCATTTTCTTCTCCTGCACTGCAGCATTTGCATCTACCCAAAGCCTTCATCCTAATGCTATGTTAGGAACTGTTTCCTGTGGATGCCTTTGGCAGTAGCTTCTCATTAAGTGCCAGTTCAATCAAGTCAGATTCTTACAAAAAAGGTGACATGATGATCCCGTCCAGTTCAGTGTGACCCATTTCAGACTGGGTTTACTGGCTCGCCTGGTGTTCCACACTGCTGAGCTGCCTCCCAACCATTTTTCCAGGAAAGCAAGTCACTAACATGCTAGAAGTTAAGATACTCTATTAGCCGTTTTCCAGCACTTTCTGTCATGCTTAAAATAGAAAAAATTAGCTTCAAGAAACCAACCAACCAAAAACACAAACAAAAAAACCAAAAACAAACCACCAAAACACAAACCAAAATAAAACTCTTACAACTCCCATTACCATAGCTTCATACCCTCAGAAATTCCAGAAGATTTCTGCCCCAACATTCACATTGTTACACTGCACTACATTTGTTTGTTTAAATTTAACATTATTGTATTCATTTTGTTTGTTTGTTTTCAAAACTGTGGTATGCTATATAAGACAGATGCACAGTAAAGAAAAGGGAATAAACTTGAAATGGTGACCTTGGGAATTTCCTGTCTTTGATACTTACTGGTGGTTTTGAGGTTATACTAACACCAGCTTCCCACTACACACATGTAATTTGCATTACACCAGTTCGATGGTGTTTATTGTACACATACTGACACATTGATATACTTTGATTTCTACTCCAAGTCATGTTAGGACTCCTTACACCAAACAAACATAAGCTAAGTAGGAAGGTCAGAGAAAGAAAGACAAATCTGCTTCACATCAGTTTCTTCCCTGATTATTTTAAGCTGGCGTTATTGGATGAGCAGGGACTGTTTCTTAGGAGGCTTTTGTATGGTGTTTATCGCAGGTAAAACATGTATTAAAATAAATATTGTTTCCAATACATAACTTTGAAGTATATCTGACAAAGTGCTGTTTGCTTTATACCCACTTTGCCCTTTGAATACAACTCCACATTCCTAGAAGTTCAAAGCTAAGGTGACAAGAAGACCCCCATACAACAAAAGCCAACATTTGTTTGTCTACTTCAGTCAAGCTTTGTTGCTTCATTCTAAAATCAACAAGAAATGAAAAGGTAACCTGGGCCTTCATAACAAGGACAGTTACACTGATAGTGGTTCTCTATAGCTATTAGACACACCCCTGGATTTTCAGTGCCTCATCTGCACCAGTGACTGGTTCTTCACAAGCACAGTTATAACCTGATAAAAACTTCTGTAAAAGAGGCTTTTGCAATCCCTCCCAGTTTTGTTCTAAGGAATGTGAAATAAATGAAAGCTGGGCTGGTATGACCCCTAGCTTCCTTGGGGCAGTGAACAGCCATTTGGAAAAAAAAAAATCCACTCCTGTTATCACACATTCTCTTAAATGTTTAAAAGTATACAATGGCCAAAAGACTTCTACAGTTGTCTTTTATCTGTTGAGGGTCAGCATCCCAAAGGACAATGGCAAGGCAGACTGCATTAGGCACAGCACATGGCAGATCCTGCAGGAGGTGGCTATTCCCTGCCACAGTGCCCTTTGTTGGGTTTTCTGTCAAAACAAAGTGTCTTACAGAGCATTCCCTCCTTTCCACCACCATGCTCCTGCCACTGGCATTAGCACAGAGCTCCAGAGCCCAGCAGGTGCTTCAGAGAGGAACAGCAGAGTTACCTTTGCTGCCAGGAGCAGCCCTTCCCCTGGTGGGGTTAACAACCTTTCTGGATGTACAGTTTGTGTGTTCAGATAGGAAGCTTTCACTTTAATGTATAATTTATGTAACAGAGGAAAAAATGTGCACTGACAAATTAGTCTTCTCAAAAAACAAGGGTTCAACTATTGGAGAAGGAGGGGATACAGCTTGCAGTACACTCCTTGGGAGAGTTTAAATACTGTATGCCAGAATTTATCCTCTTTGAGCTTCACTGACCTTTGATCTGAAGAACTTATTGGCCTTGCTGCTCCAGGGAATTATCCTTTGAAATCAGTTACTCATTTTGGAGCTCAAATGAAATGGGGAAATCTGGTGATCTCATCCTGATGTCAAGTTTTGTTCAGCAAAGAAAAATGAAATCTAACTGAGGAAACTTTAAAGGGCAATATGGAGATACTAAAATAGTATTTACAAGTGATCAAATAATGTGTCTGTGCATATATCCCCACATGCCTCATCCAAACCCAATGAACATTTAAAAATACATACTGTTTGGTCTGAGAAGAGAAGGAGAAGCGTTTGGTCTCTTGCTGCTATACTTAGTTTTGTCTATTGACATGTGCTCGATTTCATGAGGGATACAAACACATGCAGAGCCTACTTATAAATAAAACGAGAATGTCTGCTCGGGACAGTTAAAACTGGCAGCCTGTAAACAGAGATCCACCAGTGAGCCGCATGCCAAGGTTTCAGATATATTCACAATGTGAACTTCCTTTCAGCTCTGCCAATGATATTAAACCAGACCAGACAAGATAGCTATCTCAAAAGACTGTGGAGAATTAATAGACTTGTGTTTCTAAAGTCTAGGCCATCAGAATTAGGTCGGCATACAATACATCATCTGTGCAAAAATACTTACTTACCTCCCTGCTCAGATAACAAGTCCTGACAAAAAGAACGTGCTACATAGACAAATAGACAGAGAAACATACCCTTGTTGTGGGAATCCACAACTGGAGGGAAAAAAAAGTATATGTATTGCTTCTCATGGGAATAACCATATGCTCTCAAAAACAATGTTCCCTAACAGAATGTTTCATGAATTGAAATATTGCATATGTTTTCTTTATTATGTTCTTTTCTTGTTCATTATTAATGGTCTTGTATTCACTTCTATAACCTTAAGACACTATTAAAATGGGTCTGGACAATATTTGAAATTGGAAAGACAATAAAGGAAAAATATTAACTTGGAAAAATTGTGAAATACCATTCTTTCACGAAAAACAAACTGACTGGCTTAAGTGTATTAGCAGATGTTTCTCTCTACAATTGTTAATTACTACCACCCAATTACTCATAATTGAAGTGGGGGAGGAAAAGAGTAAGAGAATGAGCACCAGTTTAAAGATATTAAGACTCATCCCAGAAGAATTAAGCCTTTTTTTCGGGGTTTGGGTTTTTTCTTTTTTTCATTCCTAAGGAAAGGGGGTAATAATTCAAAATGCTGTTTAGGAATCAACAAAATATCCCAGAAATGAGGTAAGCCAAGTGCTGTGTTCTGTGTATTGAATGAAGTTAGAACAGTTAACTTCAGGCAGAAAAAATATCTTTCTCCTGGCTCTATCCTGGATCTGACAAAACGGGAGAAAAAAGAAAACACCAAAATAGAGCTGCATTCAGGTGGAGAAGTGAGCATTTAAACTTTCACCCTCACTCAGGTGGCATGTCATCCTACGTTTCTCAAAGGCTCTTTCCAGCAAAGGACCATGCACTTTGTCAAATGATCTGCCTTTTCAAATAAGGACAGCTTCACTCTAGTTTTCAACCATACTTTGCATTTTTGTCAGACAGGTTAATAGGATCTTGAGGCCAGAACCAAAGGGTGCAACTCAGATCAATGTCCAAGTCCGGGCTACCAACTCCAAATCTTGCACAGCGGTTAGAGAACTCAGGCTAAATAGACAAACAACTTCAGAACCTCTTTGGAGGACAGCCATTCCAAAAGGTACGTGTTGTTGCATCACCTTAACCCAAAAAGCAGAACTATGGGAGAAGCTGTGCAATTCCACAGTGGTGAATTATGACTGGGCATTACAGTGATGCCTTAACCCTATCATAACATCAGGGTCATTACTGAGAGAAACCAGAGTAAAAGCAAAATTGGAGAATTGTCAAAATACCACCTATTAAAGTCAGCACCTGCCAGACATGAAACCAAACCTTTTAAGTGTAGCATTATTAGCCTTCCTCTCATTTTGGTTAGAGAGGATTCCACAGCAGTTCCTTAAAACTACTACCAGAAGCAAAGGGACAGAATTATCTGTACATGACGAAAAGAACAACAAACCACACACTAGAACCTGAGATGTGCGGGGGAGTAAATTAAAAGAAAAATTTAAAAATTACCTATTAAGACAAGGAGGGGAAGTTATAAGCACTTCTATAACAGTCAAACTGAACTTCAGCAGCAGTATTTGACTGGTAGGATTGAGCATCCAAGAGCTGGCCAAGCTCAGTAGTGAAATTCCTATGGACATCAATAGGGTCAGGGTTTCCCCTCCAATTTACAGACCTAGCAGATGCAGCAGCACTTAGAGACTATGAGAACCAAAGGGATAGAAAAAGAATTCATTTCATTGTTTTATCTGAGGTCTCTGATGTCTGAGTTATCTGGTTCTGCCAACATTTTTCTCATTGCAAACATAATAAACATTCATTCATAACTGACATTCCTCACTGACTGCGCAACAACCAGAGCAATAACAGCCATGTTTGAAAGTCTAAATTGAGGAGAAGTCCTTTAATTAACAATTACATTCACATTCAGATTTCATTTTTAAGTTCTCCTGGAGGCCATGGATTAGGAAACATCATCCCCATTATGCACACTTTGTTTTATTCTACTGATTTGATTGAAATCTTCCTGATGGAGATAACTTTGCTTGAGCAAAGGCCCTCTTCTCCAGTGGCAAATGAACACAGGGAGAAGGGGATCAGGGAGGAACATTCCTGTTCCACAGCCACCAGAACAAGCACATAGGAAAACAGGCTCGTCCTGGGTCAGTGCCAGAAGCACGTATTTAGCTTTCCCTGACTGAAGGCTGAAGCTGATGAATTAGACACACCCTTCAAAACAACAAAGATCAAGCTGCCTTCTCTGAAACTTACTGTAGGAAAATTAATTGTCCATTTTACATCCAGTGCGACAAGTCAAAACCAATTCAGAGGAAGCTGTACTAGCAGTGCTTCCTACCAATCTGGGATGGGTATTTCACCTGAAAATATGGAGAGAACCCATGTTCTATTTCATGGTTTCTTGTTGACAGTCAGAAGACAAATTAAAGGCTCAACTGCAAACCACAGAGCAAAAAAAGAGTCACAATGTCACAAGACCTACGGCCAGCACCTGACCAGGAGGAGACAGAGCACAAGGGCAGTGACTCAGACCTTGTGACAGCTTGCAAAAAGAAGAAAAAAAAGAAAACCCAAACAAACCAAACCAAACCCCAACAAATATAGACAACCAAAATACGTTTTAAATATTCAGGCATGGTTCTAACTGACAAGACACTACTAGGATAGTAAGGAATGGCTAAACTGAAATTCACGCAAAAATTCAGAGAACAGCTTGTTCTCCTCAATAAAATGTAGTCAAACTCACAGGTCTGTGCGACACCACCTCCCATAAAGGTTCAGTTCCTTTTGCCAATCCCAATAGTTGGACATTTCTAAGTAGAAGTATTTAGAAACTCTGATGCAGATTCACAGGTTTCTATCTAGGTCTGGCATTTTTGGTTTGGTGGTTTGGGGCTGGTTTCTATTTTGGCTATTATGCTGGGGAGAGGTGGGTGGATTTTTTTACTACTTCCCTACAAAAAAATTTGTACTAAAGATGCAGATAACAAAAGACAATATGGTACCTCTCTGCTAGCCAGGATGTAACTCATACATGCATAAACACTAAACCTACATTTCCCACACTCTATCTGGAGTGAGTTTGCTGAATTTTGCCAGATTATGATTCCCTTTTCCAATTAGTTCCCCAACTGGCTGTATTTCATCAACAGAAACTGCCAGATTAAATGCCTTACTTGACCATCTTCACCCAAAACACTTTCATGTTCAGTTCTCAAGCTTCAAAATACCTTTTGGATGAAGATCAGACAGCACTAAACAGAATTACTAATTAATTAAGCAAAGTTAAATTTTAAACACTGTTTGTTGTGTTAGCCAAAAGCCTGAACAGAACAGTCCTTTTTTTTCCTTCCTCATTGGAGATCAAAGAAGATAATTTCTCATTCTCCACCCCTAGCTTTAAAAAAAAAAAAAAAAAAAAGATGAAAGCAGGGAAGAATCTCCATAAGCTTTGGTCAGAATAGTTCAGGATGATACCTGTAGAAGCAAGATTTTTGTTTGATCAGTGGACATATCAAAACCCACATGAACAGAAAGCAATCTGTTGTATCATTTAACATGAGTAAATGTTCCTTAAGTGAAAACTGTCAGTGTCATATGGACCACTTACCACTTTCTTACAGTATTTTATGTCCCAGGGCCCTGAATGGGCCTGTGAAGTGCTGAATTCAGTTACTGAACAGGGAGAAATGGGGACATCAACTCATCACTTGTGACTTAAAAGAAAAAAGACCTCTCTTCTCTAAAGCTGGTCCTACACTGATTTTTGTTAGTAACTGTTAACAATTTTGCTTTTTAAAAATCCATTCTCAGTGTAAGTTGCAGACCTACACATTCCTATAGAATTTTCTATCTTAAATTTCCTTTGCCATTGTCTCTTTGGATTTTTTCCCCCTGAGATTCACAAGAGAAGGAAAAGAAGAAAAGAACCCAGCCCCTGCATAACCCTTTATTCAAATGAAGACTGAATAGGTAATGTTATTAATAATGCAGTCTTTGATATTAACTCACTCCCATCTAACTTACTTCTTCAATAAGAAAAATGTGTTTCCACCACCTTTGCTGTGATTAACAGGGCCTCAAAGGTATCTGAACTGTAATTTTCAATTCATCAGAATTGCTTCCCAAGAGGATGAGTGTCACTCTGACCCTCATAGAATTACCCTGTTATAGAGAGCAATGTTGTCAACTTATGTTGCAACATTATTTTGGCTGTGATGAATTGTTACAGATCTGACAACTCTTTAATAGTTAATATTCAGTAGCAGTTCAGTGTTTCCACCCTCAGAGCCATATATATTACCCTGGGGAGGGCGAGGAGAATGAAGACTGATCCATAGACAAGAGAAAAGCATTCTTGTGATTAATATTAGTAGTCCAGCATATACATGTGCATGTATGTCCCTTTCCCATTTCATATTTCTGCATGGGTGAGGAATGGTACTGAGATGATACATCACACAAACTGCTAAACACGCAGAGAAATAAACTTCATCGCGGCTTGACCCAGCCACCTGAAGTCTGAAGAGCACACAGGATCTCACACAGGATCTGCTCACCATTGGTAATTAGTACAGCCTAAGGACCTCAGCCACAGATGGAAGCCCACATACTGCTCAAACGCAGAAAAGGAGATGGTTTGGAGCATGATTTGGAACACTCTTTCAGGGGGAGCCAGCCCTTCCTGTTGCTCCAGAGAGCCCACGCCTCTGCAACTCAAGATTCAGCTTCCCACTTTGAGCTATCCCTTTGGTGGGAGATCCTGGAATACTCTCCTAGACACTGTCACTGTGAATTTACCCTCAGAGGTAGCATCCTGAATCTGGGCAGCAATAATTACGTGTGCTAGAGGGGCTGGGCAGCTGTCCCTGCAGGGCACAGGGCAGCTCCCAGGGGGTACTGCAGGAGCACAGGGAGTGGGTTGGTCTGAATCCCACTTTGCCAACAATGTCCTACCACACCTGGATTGGCTCCACTCTCTTCAAAGGCTCCTTGAAACAGCAAAACAGGGTCTGCAGCACCACACTTCAGCTTTATGCCTCCACATCCTTAGGATGGACTGTAACTCCCTCCTAAAAATATCTTTCATGTACAGAGTCCAGGGCTGCCTTGGCTTTCCTTAGCAGTTCCTGTGCCAGCACAGAGCCCTGAGTGCAGCCCTGGCTGCCAGGCACAGAAATGCTCTCCACTCCTCCAGAGCCCTCTGAAAATTCCTTGGGTAGCAGCTCTTTTACTTCTGGATATTTCAGTTTACAACTACTATTCCTTTCCTCTCTTTCTGTTACTTTTACAGTTTTAAATCCTTTTTGGTACAAAGTTGAGAACTCTGGATGACGTATTTTATTGGTGAAAGGACCTGCCTGGATTGCTGGATCAGATTTATAAAGCAAGAAAAAGCTGATTGCTGGTAGTTTTTTGGCTTTTTTTTTTTTTTTTTTTTTTTTTTTTTGTAGATTGGGGGTTGGGACTTTCCATCTAACAAGAGCAGCTGGACTCCAAGCTCTTTCAAGAGCAGAAATGTTGCTTCAGGTTCATTTCCACAACCCCACAGTGCTGCATTTATTATTTGCTTTTACTCACAAACTAGTTGTGGTTACAAAAAAAAGCTTGTCTTCCAAACAAATGACATTTTATCTCTTTCTCCACAGGAGAATAAGGTTGACTGCTACTTGTGCTTTGAGGTTTGGGTATGATTGAGATGAAACATCTGTTAAGAAAAAAAGGTGTGGGGGGACTTTTTTCTGCTAAAAATATCATGCCTTTTTTTTCCACCAAACTTGAAACATGTGATGAAATTCAACTTTTAAAATATAACCCTGGAGCTACTTGAAACTATAAAAGTCTCCTCAGTATCTGAGGCAAGTCAGAATTTCCACTGTTCAAGCTGGGCTTTTATGAAGAGCAGACTTTAGAAAAACCTGTAATCTGTCTAGGTAACAAAGGGCACTTGTTCTGCCTGGTGAGGTAAAACTTTGGGATTCTGTAGCTACTGCAGCAGAAGTGGAGTTGAAACACACAAAAGCACCCCGATACACACTTTGAATTTGGAACAGCAACTGGCAAAGCAACATGCTTGTCATGGAAATTGCCTCCACAGCTCTTCATCTACACACCCCAGTGTTTGCAAGGTTCAGAGGGTTGTTGTGGCTAAACTTACCCAGCACAAGGCTCAGGCTTCTGTCTAACAGGCAGGCCATCTGTATAAAACAACTGCTCCTAAACTCAGTCCCAGAAATGCAAGAACTCTTCAATCCTGTCATAATATGTGTCCACACGTGAGACACTCCAAGACATGAAATCCCTACGGGCAGGAGAGAAGGGCCTTAACAGAATCATGCACACGGCATCTAAACCAAAACCTCCTGCAGAAAGCTACCAAAACCCAGCAAAGGCAACACTCAAGCTCTGTTGCCTGGCTCTGCCACAGGCCAGAGAAACACAAGACAACTTGCAACATCAGGAATATTTGGGAGTTGAAGCAGGACATATTGCCTATTAAATGTAGTGTTCAAGGTTTCTAAAAATGAGCTAAAAATGAATGCAGTGTTTCATGTAAAGGCAAGGGATCTTAAACATATATGTTGTCTTCTGAAATATCAAAGGCCAAAACTTCTTTCAATTATAAGGGCAAAAACTGGAATAATTCTAGGAACACCAGCATGAGAGTGTTATCTAGTCCAAAATCTTTGACTGGAAATATGCACTAGCTTCACATGAATAAAAAAAAATAGAAAAAAGAAAAGAAAAGAGAGAGTCACAAGAGACTCAGAGAAGAATGGCATTTTGAATCACATTTCAAAAATATGTTTAATAAAACCTCCATGAACTGTGGTCAAAGCTACAAGAAAAATAACTGGTAATAATCGTTGCTGGGAAATTAAAAGTAGAAAAGGACCTTTGTTCAAGCAGAATAAATGAAACCACTGGTATTCATCATGTTTCCAGAGAGATTGTTTTCAAACTCCTGACTTGTTCCCATATTTCATTCTTTGTTCTTGGTGGTGGATGTCCTGGGGCAAAGTTGAAGCACATTATTACACTGCTGCCCATGTACAGTAATGCAGCTTTATCTGTGCCACAGACAGGGGCTCCTCTCTCTCAGGTGCACCCCCTCCCCAGGCACTGCTGAGCTCATCCCCAGCAGTGCTGAGGCAGGGGAGCAGGGCTGGGGCAGGTTTGCCAGCTGTGCCCGCAGCTGGAGCAGAGCTGTGCACAGCCTGCCTTGCTGTGTGACAGCGACCCAGCCCAGCCCCAGCCAGCAGTCAGTGAGCCCCCAGCACTGAGCCAGCCCTTTCAAGCTGCATGGACAAACCACAAGCCCCACACCCCTGGCACCCATTTCCCAGTCCTGCCACAGGGTCCCTTCCCTCGACACCGACACTCCCTCCTTCGCTCACTGACACTGACACTCAGGCCAGCCTGCTGCCCAACATCCGCCACGATGCCTTGCTCACCTCTGGGATGCCAAAGGAAACCCAAGAGCCCTCCTGCCTTTGATGACATCTCCCTGAGCTACACCCTTTTGGCCTTCTATTCTTCTGCTTCCCACACACACACTGATGGTCTGGCTCTCGCATGCTACAAGAGAAGCAGCTTGAGAGATCTGTAGATGTAGATTTACCAAGAGGTGACTTTTTGCCTCCTAGCAAACTAGTTCATGACTATTCCAGTGCTGAAATTAAAAGAATATTCTTATTATTAATTGATAAATTTTTAAATGACCACTCAGGTAGAACATTAGCTTCTCCACAGAAGAAGGAAACGTTACCAGTCTTAGGTAGATGGAAAGAACATGGAAAACCAATATTATTATAAATACCATGCACATAATATTATTTTAAAGCTTTCCATATTTAAGATATTCATTAAGGATCAACTCTGCCTTCTTTTTTTTTGAGGTGCTTGTTCATTTCCTTATTAACATTTGGCTTTCTTCAGCTATCATAAAGAATACAGACCACTTGTAAGTTTGGAAGGCTTTCCTGAGTACCATACTCTGTAACTCCCTCTCTATCATATTCTAAAGGACAGACATGGTTGCAGAAAATACCAAGCTTTATTCTCAGCCTTGCTATTCTGCTCCTGAACCAAACATGCAACTTGCTTGTGCTCAATGTAACAACTTTCCAGCTGTGTAGAATGATCTGAACGCAGAGATCACTGTGGAACTACTACTTACAGCAGGTATGATCTCCCCAGCCTAATGCAGAGGATTCTAACCCAGAACATTCTCAAACCATAGACAAAACACATCATCTATCACAGCCTGTTAGGCAGCACCAGTAGGAGCTGGTGGGTGTCAGCTAAAGGGAGCGACATGCCCTGTGCAGGGAACACGCAGGACGCGGGGAGGAGAGCACGTGCTCTCCACACAGCAGCAGCTCAGCGTCAGGAGGAAAGCTCACCCTCTGAGGTGTCCTAACAGCCCACTTTTCACTGCCTTTCTGTGCTCTGCTTGCCAACATGGGTGGGAGCTGTTAGACACACTGTAAAGGTTCATTTGGAAACACCTGGAGACCACTAACTCATTACACACAGGCCATGGGCAAGCGTTGGATGGCAACAGTCTTTCATCACTACTGACCTGGCTGCACTTGAAACAGCAGCTCCAGAAATAAAAGCTTCTGACCCAAATACCAACCCCCCTCAACTGGAACAGCTAATGTTAAGAAACACTTGTACAATTTTATATTTTTTAAATTTTTTTTTTTAAGTGCCTCATGCCGTAAGATTTTCCTCCCACTCATGGCAAGCAGCCTACCTGCTTCTTATAATTTCCTGGATCTGTGCACAACCACAGGAAAACTTCTGCTAATCCTACCAGTCTCATGTTCTTTGGTGACTTTTATTCTAACTGCCAAACTAAGCAGTTTTCTCTTGGCACTCTCCCCTGCTCCTTCCTCCCCACACCCCCACGTCCTTCGCTGCTCCTTCCAACCCACAGTAACCAGCTTATCAGCTGCCAGCCTCAGCACGGACCTGCTGCTTGTCACATACTGGTGGCTGCTGCCAGTGGGTCACCCTGTGGCCAAAGACATTTCTAAGAGTTGTTCCATGTCATATTGACTAGTAGGAAAGGATACAGCAGAAACCTCTTGGGAGGTGAAAAAATACAGCCAGAGAGCAAGCGATCAACAGCCTGAGGTGATCACATAGCATATACTCACGTATGGCAAAACTATGGTAAGTGCATAGGATTAGCAACAAGTCCTTAAAGTGCAGAGCTCACATATAACATCCCACAAGGCTGACCACAAGAGCACTTTTAAGGTAGAATTATTAACACTCTATTTGCAATGTCAGGGATAAACAGATATTCTGTTTAAGACCCTGAGAGAGAAGAGACCATCATTTTCTGCAAAGCACCAAGCCTGCATCAATAGTACCATACAGGTAGTAACAGTGGTGCCAACATAAAGAAAATTTGTCTGTGTCCAAGATGCAATCTATGCCTTTTTTATAAATACACTGGAATTTCATGTACATCAAATAAAAAAATAATATTTAAGCTTTATAAAATTAATAACTATTATAACTGAAAGCATTAACTAGTGAGAGGAATGCCATTCGAAATAACTGCCTTTTATTACCTATTCACAGCACAGCTTAGAGCAATACATTAATTTATTACAGTTAAGAGATTAACTAGGTATGGTAAGAAGTGTCTCCGAAGCAAGAAGGTCAGCTAAAACTAGCTAAAATGCTTGTTCAAGTTTTCCTTTGCTGAGAAGTTTATAAACAATTTGTGCTCAAGTACCATACCTTACCACCATTCCTCTGAGCTGACAACCCAACAAATATTCTTCCAATTACTAATTTTAGAGAAAACTCCAGGAACTAAAGCCTTCACTGAATCTTTCCTAAATGGAGAGAGAGAGGAAGGGGAGTAATCTCACACAGCAGCAGTCCCACTGTGGGGTGCATTGGGGAAGGATGCTGCCCCATGCCTCTCCTGCTGCTGCAGTCCCAGCCAAGGCAAGCATCCCCCTGGAAGCCAACACGCTCTGTCACTGGGATGTCTGGGATCAGTGTGGAAGGGGAAGCATGTGCAGCTGGGGGTCCAGGCAAGCTGTCAGAGCTGGGCATAAGATCAGCAGCCTTAAACCACCAGTTCATTCTTTGTTATTGGTTCCTTGTTTGCTTATCAGTTCTCATTAAAGTCAAAAATAACACAGCTCCTCGTGCTGGAGCACTGCTAACCACACCTCAGCTCCCACTTGACCACAGATGCTGGGGTGGAAAACATGAAGGACAGACTGCACACACAAGTAAAATGTTGCAAAACATATAACAATGTTAAGAATATAATGAATTACTTTTCTGTTTTGCTGGGTACAGAATGCTTTAACTGGAGGTTTAAAAATTACGTAATGTGAAAAGTGCAACAAGTAGCTTTTTTACAGATCTGCTAGATTTTTTTTTCAGCAACACCATGTGCTTTGAACTCTGCTGGAGGGCTTTCTAATATTAATGGACAAGAAGATGACCTGAATAATGTGTCCTTTCTGGTATCAGAACAGGGAACATCTTATATCTAGGGATTTAGATACATGTCTTAGGAAAGATATATAAAAAATTTGGTTTGTTGATTCAGGCCAGGCTCTGTCACTACTTTCATCAGGGCTTTGGATATCATGTTCAGATAAGGCACCAGGAAGGCTTGGATCTTCTCCAGTCTTCTGTTGAGAGAATAATAATCAAGACATCACCCTTGGCTGACAAATGAAACAGGGAACAGATTGCTATCAGTGTTAAGAGGCAACTCCTCTGACAGCTCCAGGACTAGACTGATCTCAAGAGATGTGAGATTTCTGATAATAGAAATACTTAGTTCACACTTTTCAAGAGAACAGTGACATGAGAAATCACATTATTGCATAAATAATTGGGACAATAGGTTAGGTATCAAGGTGAAGCGCAACACTTCACTGTGAACTCCAAAAGGCAGCTGTATCCCACAGGGCTGCAAAGAGCTTACACTGGGACAAGAAGAAATCACCCCTTTATACAATCAGTCTGCATCAGAGGACTGCATCAGGAGTTCCTTCCTGAGCTGAACTTTCTGAAGTTTTTAAAAGATCAAGATGGAGAAATCCCAGCTCATTTCAGAAAGACATGGAGTGGTCAAGATAAGAAAGCTCTCCTAGTCTACAAGTTTTAGCTGCAAAAATTTCTAAAGGGGTCCGTGGAAAGAAGGTGAAAAAAGTTCTGGAAAACAAGAGCAGTACTCATGAACAATTCATTAGAAGCTTACTTATGCCTAGAAGAGTTGAGGGAGAACTGGGATGCCATTATTGAGCACACAGATCACAGACGTTTTTCTGAACCACATGCTTGTCTCCATGGCAGAAGAGAGATTTGCTGCTTGATCCTGCACTCAATTCCTGACTGCCATTTTAGCTTCTCCACCAACATGAAATGGGAAATATCTCCTATGTCTGTGCTAGGTTTTGTGACTTCCAGAGACACCCCCAGTCGTTCAGTTCTGGTAACCCATTATTCTAGCTAGGAACCAGGAAGAGAAAATGGGAGATCTTTTACCCTACATGTGAAGGGTGATGAAGCAGAAACTGCAGGACAAGGAAGTTTGATCATGAGATGTTCCTACACAGCCACAGCAGACTGCACAAGTACTCCAAGTCTGGCAAGTGGAAAGCTCTGAAATGCACTGGGAAATCACCTGGAATGCAAGATGCAAACAAACCCACTGAAGAACCTATATCCAGCGTTTCCAAACGTTGTGTTATTAACAAAAGAGGAAGAAGGGAAACAGAGTAAGAGTAATACGAGACCTAGGTTTCCATTGGTGTCTCTTATCTAAGGAATCAGTCTCTCAACTGACCACATAAGAGAAAATCCAAAAATTTCAATTTAGCGACTTGCCCAGCAGCAGAATCAAAGGCAGGTGGTGGATATAATAGACCATGCTGGTCAAACCGTTTCTTTCTGCACAGCACTCAATAACAGAGTTGCTGCTATTGAGTTCTAACCTCTTGTCATGCAGCAACACTGAGTCAACAATCCGCTCTCATGGCTTAATGCTTTTGATGTTTACTTTGTTCTTTGTATAGTTCAAAAGAAAGCACTAATGCACCAGTCCTCTTACCAAATACAATCTTAATCCCAGAATCCCGAGCCTTTTGCTGTTGGCCAGTTAAGTCTGTTAAGACGAAAGGATTTGATCAAGCTTTACATAACAACACAGAAGTTAAATCCAGCAAAGAGAGTTCTTTTTATCTGTACTGCTCAGACAGCTAAGAGGGGGGAAAAAAGAGAGAGAAGAAAAAAAAAAAAAGGTAATGAACTTGGCTATGTAAAACAAAATAAGGAATTCAATTATTTCTCTTATTGCCACTTTGTCTTTCCAGTGAGAGTCTTCTAAAGAACTTAGATTTATTCTCCAATAAAGTTCCTGAGGGAGAAAGAAGGCTCTAACTTTCCCCTAAACCAGAAGTGTGGAACTTCCTATGCTTTTTTTTCAAATCTGAGAAATGTTTCTTTTTCATCCCTACCATGTATTTATGAAGACAGAATACAGTTCACTGATGCATGGTATTTGGCAGAGCATGGTATTTACCAATGTCCTCTCTGAGCTTAGTCTAACCAACCATTTTTTGGGTTACAGATCCCTGTCTCTGAAGCTGTTGGTGATTTTGATGTTATCTTATGACACACAAGCATATAATCATGTAGCACATGTATTATACCAGTACATATGTAAAAATCACTAGGCAGAAAAACAGAGGCAGAACAACTATTTTAGATGCAAAGATGAATCTATGTTCTAGAATATTAATTACATTTCCCCACAGGAACATTTCTATGCAGAGCAGAGGTACCACAGTTGCCATCTTGTACCAAAGAATTCAAGCCGTGCCCTATCAAAGATCTCAAATCATGTTTCAGCTTTACTTTACCTAATATCACAATTTTATGCTAGTACTAGCACAATCATTAAAGTGTAATGCAAGTATAAAGGATGCTTTAAGACAATGATTGTTGTATTGTCTGACAGTTATAAGATTTTCAATATCTGAATGAAATAGGAAGTGGTTAGCACTGCCCCCAGCATGGAAAGCACAGCCTGGAGATCTGAGAGCAGAAGGGATGAGGAGCAAGCTTTGACAACTTGCATGCATTGCCTGAGCACTGGGCAGGAAGGCAGGAACAATCCTCCTCCTCCCAGCTGGAAAGATGCCACACAACAGCTCTTCCATGGTGACAGCACACAAAGGATCGACCACTGCTGGTATCTAAATCTGGTCTTTACTACTCAGCTACCTCATAACAAAGGAGATTCATCAGAAGCAATAATGTGAAACTGCTGAAAGATTGAAATTACAGTTACCTAAAAGGCTTTTTCAATTCTAATAAAAAGAATCTTGTTGCTGACTAGTTTGAAAATATTTTATATTGAACATTTATGTTTGCTATGCAAGATAATGCTACACAACAAAGAAAGAAATAATTAGAGGCAAGGAAAGATAGAATGAGACAAAGAAAATGAAATATTCACCTTGCTGACATTTAATATGCTGTCTGAAGTAGTTTCTCCTATAATTCTAAAATTAAAATCCTACCTTATGTCCAACTAAAGAGAGATTGGAAAACTGTAAAGCTAAATACAAAACCACTCAACAAACACTGACTCCATCATGGCAAGTATAGTTTGCCTTTGTGATAAACAGTAGCCTACAAGCACGAGCCAAAATTGAGTTCTTATGTTATGGCACATACAATACATGAAATCTTTGTAAACTAGAGATGAGAGGAACTTGGAATCCCAAAATCACAGTATATTAACACACTGTAAAGGTAAGGAACTGGAAGGCAGACGTTCTTAACAGAAAGTCTTTCACATTCTGTTTAAACAAAAGCTTCTAATACCAGAAACAAATTATTGGATTATAAAAGTATAGAAATCTCCAGATTAAGCTTGACAGGGTTCATTGCTCTAAATAAACTGGGCATATTGTTTCCACTAGTGTATAATATAAATCCAGCACACAGTCCATGTTATACTCAAGAATTTCTGAAGTCTCATTTCCTTGAAAGGAATGAGCAACAAATGAATCTCCTGTATTCAGAACCCCCACTTGTCCCTGAAGCTGAAGGTACCTCAGGTGAGTTCTCTGGCAGAATGCAGCATCCACACTCAGAGGCACCAAAGGTCCTTCCCACCACAACAACGATTCCATCTCAACTGCCTGATCACAGAGCAGGAGATGAAAACTGTCTGAGGCAATTATCATTCCATTCATAGTCAAGAAAAATGTGTTGAGTAAGAGTCTCTAGTCCTTATTACAAATTAACGTGGGAGTTTCTAAGGCTGTTTTGTGTGATCCAGAAGGGAGTGCAGTGTCCCACACAACCCAGAGCTAACAGTTTCACTCATTTTCCACCTCTGCCAGGGAGAGTGACATCCATTACTCCTACCAATATCAGGAGAAGTACCTGGAGAGAATGGTGAGACCCTGAATTAAAACACTTTGTCCCTGTGATTCAGCTAGGTGACTTTTCCCAATACAAGTAGTAGCAGATACAGAAATAATACCCTATTTTCCATCTTAACAGTTTTTCACTCAAATGACACATCAGTAGATCAAGAACTGCACTCTAAATATATGCATTCTCACACTTATTTATTGACTAACTTATTCCAATACTCATTTATATTAACCAAAAAATGTTGTTCTTTAAATACCTTCTAGATGAAAGTGTTCATCACCAATAGTGTCTCTGTAGCCTTCCCCAGATAAATCCTGTTTAAAACAAAACAAAATAAATTAACTACAAATAACAATATGCACTTATTATTGCTAGAAATCATTTATAACAAGTATGAGAACACAGAAAGTGTTATCCAGGAAAGGAGTCAATCACCTTATTAGTGGTAGTCAATGTATTTGCTGCTATTTTACAATGCTCTGGACATACTTCTGGACAAAAATTTGGTGATGAATTGACTACACAGAGGAAAGAAAAAAAAAGATCATATTTAAATAATTTTATAAAGTAATACTTAGCCTTTCAATGTTCTTTCAATCAAGCAAGATTAAAAAATTCCAAATGGAAATGATAAAGGAGAAATAAGCCCTTCACTAGCCACAGAGGAATGTTATCATTTGGTTCCACCAACAAACAGAAAACTTCCGTATGCCAGAGGTCACCCAAGAAAAGCAGATAACAGATTCTGATAAGCTGCCTGAGCCTTCAGTTCTGAAATTAATGAAATTCTGTCAACCCTAGTATGTCTAGAAAATACAGAAGCAGATGCCATAGTAGGCAGATGAACTTATCTCAGACCCAAAAAACATTTCTCCAGTGTTGCTGAAGAAAGGGCATCAGTGGGATGTGGAGGTAATGTGGAGTTGCAAACACTCTGAAGAGCGTTCTTACTCTCTTATTAACAAACCCTTCCAGCTTCATCACCCCAGCCCAGCTAAAGCACAAGCAGTGGCAGCTATCCTCATGTCCTGACTGCTCTCAGCCATTCCAAAGCCTAGGCAGCACCACAGCACCACTGACCTTATACTGCAATCCAGCTCCCTGGAGTCTCCCCAGACACTCTGTGCCTCTGATACAGTTATGGTGACAAAGAAGGATATGAGCCCAAAAAACTGGCATGCTGCACTCACAGCCATTCCAGCTGCATCTGCAAAAACAGACCAGCAGCACAGAGCCAGAATTTCCAGCATCAACCTGTGGGCTGGAAGTTGACCTTGGAGAGCTTTTAGTACACGATAAGGATAAGGACCTGTGAAAATTAATGTCTGGTTGTATTCATTAGCTTTATTGTTAAGGAATTTGATCATGATAAAGGCAGTTCACCTCTTTTTCTTGAAAAAGCTGGCAGAGGTTCTTCACCTTCCACATGCCCAAATGTTATTCTTTGAGATTAGTTATAACAGAGTAACTAAGCCACAAAAGCGTATCTTAGGAATTCTTCAGTATCAATTTCTGCAACAGCATGTTAAAAATTAGATTTCACTAACAACACTGGATACCTAGCCCAGAAACACTAAAAATACTCCCTCTTCACAATCACATCCCCTGAAGTAAAGCTAGACCTTGCAGGACAAATGTCTCTGGGAAATGCTGGCAAACTGGCCTGGAATGCTGGGATACAGCACAGCACAATGCTGCTATAAAAGCTGACATTCTGGATTTATCTTTCCAGGTAGAACTTTACAAAAATCTACTTTTGTTCCAGTAAAAAACCTCTATGTTCCTGGGCATTTGCTGATTAACATCAATCATTACCTTAAAAATTATGGAAGGAACAAACAGAGAATGAAAAGAAGACATAAAATGTTGGCATGACGCATCATATTGCTGCAAGATGATGATTTTTTTAGGACCACCTAGAAGTTAATACACATTTATTTGTTTAATCAAATTCCCCCATGTCACAATTTTCCATGAAGCTGTGAGAGCATACCATTGCCTGCTCCAATAGATAATGGATAAAATTATAGATTTTCTCCAATAGATAAAAGTGACTCTGCTCTCCCACAATGCTAAATATCGAATAATTGTTTCATTTGGGGTTTTCTTGTCTTGGAATTCCCACTCTCCTTGGGGAAAAAAACCTATTTTCTGTATTTCTGATCAGCAAATATGCAATGGGTAGGTACTTGTGGTGTATCTCCGAGAATACTATCTAGATGGTAGCTTTCACCTCCTAAACTTTTAGCTAAGCAAGCATTGCATCCGGGTATCAAACACTGCCTGTTAAAATGTCATTAATCTCATGCTCTACAAAACTTACAAGTCATTAATTGCTGGGATTTTTTATATGTCAAAAGACGTCACTTAAAAATAAGCATACCACTATCAAGTAACTCAAAGGAAAACAGTGGAAGACAGAGAGTGTAAAACAGCAGAGTGAAGCATTAATATTCATTACACTAGCTTCCTTATTTCCTCACTTTTAATCATTACATGGGTCTTAAGCAAATATGTTTTATATTCCAGTCTAGTTTCACTCCTTCTCTAGCTTCTAGTTATTTAAGTTAAAGTAGTAACTTAATGCAAGCAAATTTCCAGTAAGTGTTTCTGCCTTAAACCAAATTATTATAAATTAGCACATTCTAAAAAGTGTTTTTCATGCTGCTGAACCATAATATAACTGTTAGACAGCACATAAATTGACAATCCAGCCTGAAACTGATGAGAGTATCGTTTGAACATTTAGTGACATGTTTAAGCAGACTTCCTCAGCTTCCATTCAAAGGTATTCCTCTGTGGAAGATTCTGACATGTATTATCTTTGATAGACAGACATGTATCTGAGAAGGGTGTGGGCAACTCTTAAGATTCTACGGGGAAAAAATGCAGGAGAAAAAAATATATACTCTCTCATTCATCTTATCATCATTAACTTTTCTGTCAAAAAAACTGCAAGAGTTACCTGAATATTTTTAGCACCACTGAGATAGATGTTGCAACCTGGATGAACACCAGAATGCACCTGCCTGAGAAAAGGTTTCTGGGCACTGTATATGAACTCACAATACAGAAAAGTACAAAAGCTGAGCAAGCATCAGTGAAAACAATTCTGACTGCAGCTCATCCTGCATAATATTCTCCCAGTAACCCACACAGATTGCTTTAGAGTGGATAAAACAGTGCATCTACTCCCAGCAACCCAAATTCATTAAGTGGGCTAGAGTGAAAGAAAAGGGTCAATGGGTAAAACAGAACTCGCAGCTCAAGAAGTTCTGTTGGGAAGCAAACACTACAGCCAGGCAGGAATATTTCACACTGGGGACAAGCATGCTCAAGCACAAGGAGGACACTGGCTCAAGGGGATGAAAAAGGCAGGAACAGCTCTGTACTGGGCCAGGCTCTGCCACAGGGCCCTCAGCACCCACCACAGCAGAAGCAGTGCCCAAGAGCAACAGCAACAACATCTGGGTCATAGGCAGCTGTATATCACTGTCCTGACACAATGCTTTAAATCACAGCACTGCCTGCTCAAACTGCAACACTGAGTCATGAAACAACCAAAACCAGATGTACCCTGTGAAATACTACATCAATGAGGTCAGCGAGCACTTGAAAGAATAAAAAGAAACATTTACACGGAAGGATTATTCCAGCATGCCATGGCTATGGGTTGCTGGACAGGAACCCATCTAGAGTAAGTGTTTCTACTTCACCAGGAGTTTCCCAGATAAAGATGTTGGCTGTTGTTGGCTACCAACAGAGCTCCCAGTGAATGACAAAGATTCAGGCTCAAACATGCGCTTCACAACCCAGAGCAGCTGGCTGCCTGGCCTGCCCAAAAAGGACCTTGTGCCCCATATATCCCACTCTGATAGATGCTGCTGTACTCAGCTCAGATTTTAGAGGGTCGGAGTGGAGAGAAGAGTTAATTAGTGCAACTCCCTCAGAAATGTTGCTGAGTATATACATACATGAGGGGAAAAACAACCTCTAAAACTCCCACATCCCAGAGTTTCTATTCAGTTGGGTATAAGTCCAGCAATCATCACTCACTTCCCACCTTTGCTGTGCAAATCAGACATCAATGAACCCTAACTCGATAGAAATTTTGATTTTTTAAACCTCAACTTCAGCCCTAACTGCCCTGTGCAGTCTTCTTCCTGATACAAGTCTCTGGAGACAAAGGCCAGGCACTCACTTCGGGGCTTCCAGCTACTGACTTCCTTCTCACAAGCCCTCCCAAAATGCTGCAATCCAAAAACTCACCCTTTATTCTGCCTACATCACCTTTGCTGGCTCCCTTTCTGCTTCCACCTGGAGGTTAAGCTCCTTGACTTCACCTTCCAGGCTGTGCACGGGCGTGTTTTTTTGTGCTCACATCCCTTGGTCCTGCCTCCTAGTCCCTACATCCACTGTTTGCTCCCACCTTGCTCTCCACTATTACCTCCTCCTTCTCCTGGCTCTGCCTTTCCATGTCACCCCCACAACACCCAGCACATTTATGGCACATGAGAGCCAAAGCTCCTGACAGCAACCTGAGCGTGTATTTCAACAGCCTGTGCCTGACCTAACACGGTGCTCAACACAGTTTTGCTCCAGTGTTAAGGACAGACAGATGCATTGATACATGCAATAGATATTTCAAAGGAGAACCTCTGATTTAAGTGGGGGTTATCATGATAACAAGCACATTTTTAAAGCCTGGGCCCCCCTACTCCTTGTATTACATCTCAAGTCAATATTGCATTAATTAAAATTTTTCTAAAAGGTGTTGCTCTTCTCAAGTAGAAACAAGTTGCTTTACCTCTCTCCCTCTTCAAACACCTTGTTAAAATACCTTGATTTAGCCTTAAGATACTGAATTTCCCACATTTTTGGCAGTAAATATGGACATATTTCCTGCTTAATGAAGTTTTTGTCAAGGAATCATATATACTTTTTTTTTCCACAATGACAAATCATCAACCAAAAACCTTTCCTCCCTATTTTTAACCATCTGACTGAAACACGGGTTTTTCTCTCTTTATTCTCATATTGATGCAATAAAGTTTTGGAATGAGCAAAGTTGAAGAAATGCATTTCACAACAGGACTGCAAGGGACAAGATATGTGGTAATTCTAATGTGTTGTGTAGATTTTAAATGGTTTTAAAGTCACTGCCAACAAGAACACTGTGTCACCTATGCACAAACTTCAATTCTTGATGTAGAAAAAACAATCCCAAGAATCAGAGGCTCAAGAGAATGAGGGTGCCCTTTGGCCAGTCAACCAAACCACTGAGGGCCTGTCAGGTGCCAAGTGGCCATTCTGAGTGTTCCAGTCTCGCTTGCAGGAAGCAAGTTTCCAAAGTAAGTCTGATTTTCATACAGCAAGTCCTTTGCAGACTGTGAAAATATGAAAACCTCATTTATTGAAGATGCTTCAGGAAACCCATCCAAATCCCACAGCAGTCATCATTGTTTTACTCTATTTTTAGTCTTGTCCAGACTTGAAGAGAAAGAGAAAAAAGACTTTCAAAGCACACTTGATGGAAGGAGCCTTGTTCCCCTTTGGGGAATCTGAAATTTCCCATGGACTAAAACGCAGCCATGTGCAACTATGATCAGCTCAATCAGGCTTTAGCACTAGGAAGCCAACTGACACCTCAAATAATGGTGTAACTTCTTTATTACTACTTTATTATTTATCTATCTTATTTATTTATCAAATGTAAGTGGAAGCAGATACTCAGTTATCCTCATGTCATCATTCTTTAAATACAGATTTATATCTAGGCTTAAAACTTGAAAATGAAATAAATAAGGAAGTAAATAAATAAACTGCTTGTAGTCAGACATTTGTGGAGAGGACATTGTGCCAGGCCAGCACAGGTACCTATCCAGTCAAATGTACATGAAAGTAGGTATTTATGAACACAATTTTGTGCAATCACTACTTACAGGCAAAAGAGAAGAATGTGCTTTGGGCATGCATCTGGCTCTCTTGGCATTTGGAAATGAAGACTTCATTGTAATATTCTCTTTCAAAAATGTTTGAAGATTCGCCTCATAAGTTTTTTTTCAAATAAACCATACACTCCTGTATTACAGTATTCTATTTAGGACAAGAGTCTCCTTTCCTTCTCTGCTCATAATTAATCTATAAACCCAGGGCCCTACACAGATAAAAGTATCTATGCCAAGCCTCACTATAATGAAAATTGAAACCAGGTGAATACATGTAAGAATCAAACATATGCCATACAGAAAACCACTACAGAGCAATACACATTTATGCCTTGTTTTAAGCCTAGTATTATTCTTCTACAGCATATTTCCCTTTTTCTTCTGCAATCATGAGGTCTTTTTTGAAGTTTGCCATTCTGGATAATTTAATAACAAAGATAATTCACTAGGATGCAACATTCTGTAGAGAATGCATAGACTTCTTCAGCTCACACTTGAGGAAGTCAAGGTGATTGTACTTTTTAGACCCACGCTGAAATACACACTGCAACTGCAATAATGTAGATTGGTCAGCAGAAGAAACAAGCTCAACTTCTATAATGTTTTCTTTCTCTGAAATAAGAACCTGTCATTACAGAAGGGTTTTTCTTCCTCTACCACGCACTGAAGCTTCTCTCAGATAAAATTTCTTCATCATATAATCACAGCAGGTAGAGTTCTTAAGAAAACAGACTTTTCCTCTGAGATCTGTGATAGATGATCTTGGACAGGTTTAACTGCTGTGGCTTAGGATTTTACTGCCTTTATCTGCCTTGTTGGCCTCTGTGTCCAAATTAAGGTCCACCTAACAGAGACAGCAGGACACAATGGGTCTTATACCACAGATACCAAAATTCATCCCTTGGGACCTTAGCATAAAGATCACACTGATCTACCAGCTCAAAAATAAAATGGTGAAACACAAATGCCTTCATTTGTTTCAGTTTGGCTGCCTCTGTTCTCTGGGAGCAGTAACTGCCAGCCATAATAACATGGCAGCACTGTTTGAAATCACACATCTGTATCCACCAATTTGACAGAATTGGCACTCCTGCAGTCTCATCTCACAGAAGTTACCTGTGGAGCAATTCCAGCTGCTGATAAAATACTCTGATGATAAAGACAGGAGGGAAAAAAAAAACCCCCACTCTTAAACTCAAAGGATCATGAACTATTAAAGGCTTATGAGGCAGAAAACATCCCCAATACCTTTATAACCCTGTTCCAAGCCCTCAAAAGGGTACCAGGAGCAGTACTTGTATCAGACACTCTCAAGGACAGCCCATTCATAGGAATATGAGCACCAGCCTGTTGAGGAAGTGAACATGAACAGCAGATGGACACTTGCACAAAAGCCTTCATGGTGGGCACCTGAATAACAAAGGAAACATGGTACTTCTTGTTCCAGGTTGCTAGCAATATGCAGCTGAACCTCTTTTGCCCAAAACAAGCACGTGGACCAGGCCTTCAAACAGGATGAAACACAAGTCCTTTCTTTATATTTGTACCCTATTTCTTTTCACCAGCCTGTGGAAATCAGGCAGTGACAACAATTAAACATGCTCTTTGCAAGTGTCTTTGTCACATCTACTGTAGTGGGCAAATGAGCATCCCCTTTCAGAGGTCAGTCACTGCAGGCTACCTGCCTGCTCATTTAACTAAATAAAAATACATAGAGAGAAAAAAAAAAGACCAGAAATAATACCTTAGAATACTAGGAACTTTAATCCAATGTATGTTAAGACCTGTAGATATCAGAAGATCAATTTAGGGTACACTTTTATTTAGATTATTCTAGTTCAAGACAGAACATTACTATTTTTATGATGTTTTAATCACGGATTTTATGGATATTTATGAAACCTTGCTAGGTGTTTGCAAAGTGACATCTTCCATTAACACTATTATTGGAATTCTGTAACTATTAAGGCTTCTAATTTTAAGGTGATGGGCTAAAACATAGGTTTTCAAGGACTTCTGCCAGATAAGAGATCATATAATTGAGAGCAACTGTTAGAACAGATGTACAGAATCAGCAGTCACGTTCCTGCTGAAGGGTCCAGCCATCTTCAACTAAAAAAGCACATCAGTCTTTGAGATTAAATAGAGCTGAAATAAGAAATGACTGCTTTTTGCTATATTTAAATTCACTTTGAAGCTACATCAGAAGAATAAATGAACTCACTCTACAGATTCAGCTATTTACCTTATTTCATTCTAACTACCCTCTAATCTCCTTGCTGATTGGAAAATCAATTGTCCGTAAGATCTTATCTTCAACATAGATTATACTGAGGAACATGTCTAAGGACATGAATGAAAGAGGACAAATCTTCATCCACCTTCCAGCCTGGAGAAGCTCAATGGCTTCTCTGAATTGCTTATTTTGGGCTTCTTCACCACAGCAGACAGATGGGCATAGCTATGTAATAAATCTGATTTTCTGTTCAACTTCCTTTCATGATAGATTTGGTTACCAAGACACTCTAACAGACAGGCTGAAGGGCACTGAGGTGATTGTATCCAGGCATGCACTGGGAAGTAAGCTTGTAGAAAATGGCTACAGAGCTTGATGACAGAATAACTCGCTGGTTTAAGATGATCACCAAGTTCAGTGGTCATTAGGGCTTTAACATACTGCATTGTGAACCTTTCCTGTGAGAATAGCCTGTGTCTTCCTATAAGGCTCAGGTTTTCATACAGCACAAGGGCTTAATGCTCCCCTAGAATGATAATCAATGCTCCTCTATTATGTTTATAGCTCTAAGGCTTTTCCTGCTAATGGATGACGTGTATTTATGCAGCTGGAGGAAACCTGGATTCAATAACTGCTCCACCACAGACTCACTGTGTGGTGTAGGGTAAATCACTTAAATCGCTCTGTGCCTTCATTTTTCAACTGTAAAGCGGAATTCTTGATGCCCACCTTTGCAAAGAGCTCTGAATCCTCAGGATGAAAACATTCCCTGCTAAATAATATTACCTTGTTAGGAAGCACAGGTGTGTGACCCTGGACACATATGCTAATGCTGAGCCATAAATCTGTCAACGGGAGGTGCTGGCAAAACAGATGGTTCACATTCCTTTTTAAACCACCTCTTTGTCCCAAGAGCCCAGGTATGTCAACTAATCATTTTATAACTGGTTGGGGTTTTAATGGGCCAGGAAGTCCCAGCAAAGCACAATGCCATCAACATTAAGGCTAAAAACAGAGCCAACAGGAGGAAAAGACAGACATGGAGGTTTCTTTTCTCCTCTGCAGCCTGGCACGTAGGACAAGCACCGTGAGGCTCTGGAGAAAAAAAATAAAATAAAAAGCAGAATCTATCTCCACACATTCCTCTAAGCAGTCCAGCATCGGTGACTATGCCTGACTGGTGACTGATGCTGAATACATGAAAACAGACACAGGTTTTTTAATTACAGGCAATAAAAACCCACAGATGCACACCATTTAAAAACCTGATTTAGATGAACAATTGCAAACTGATTCACAGGGATGTCAGGACGATTACAAGCAAATAAAAAGTTCCCTTCCAAACGTTTTCTTTTTAACTCAAGATTTGCCTCTATTATTAGAAATTCCAATTCCCTATCTCACTTGCTAAAAATTGAGCATATGGCATTTTCCTTGAAAATGTTACTGTAGAAACAGAGGCTGGGGCAGGATTTGGGCTGCAGGCTGGGCAGGTAGGAGAGAGTGCTTGGGGTGGTGGGGCAGGGCAAGGCAGCAGGCAGGGCAGGGCAGGGCAGGCAGAAAGAGCAGGCAATAGGAGCAGGCAATAGGAGCAGGCAATAGGAGCAGGCAGTAAGAGCAGGCAATAGGAGCAGGCAGCCCAAAGCAGGCAGGGCAGGCAGCTGTGCAGGCCCGTCTGCCACGCACATTCCCATAAATGGAATGGCAGGGCCAGCGGCCCACATCAAAGCATGGAGTTTAGCAGATTTCCCCTTCCCCTCCCCCTGAGTCTTTGAGACTGAGACTTCATACTCCAGAATTTAATATCTTTTTCCTCCCTCCCCCCAGCAGCCCCCTTTGTCTGTGTGTCTGTTCTCTAAGAGCTAACAGATGTTGATGCCATATAGTTTCAAAGAAAACTTTTGATGCCCACATAACTCATTACAACTAATATATTCCAAGAATGCTTGTAGCTCAGGAAACACTGGGGTGAAAAAACAGAGGAGAGGGGGCAAATGGCTACACTGAGTAAGCCTTGAGAGAAAATAAATAGTTCACTTCAAAGTCATCAGGGAATTCTTTAACAAGCTCTTTCTTCCGCAAAACACAGAACAAATTCAGCTGAGCCTAGAATT
Source organism: Taeniopygia guttata (assembly GCF_048771995.1). Classification (NCBI taxonomy): domain Eukaryota; kingdom Metazoa; phylum Chordata; class Aves; order Passeriformes; family Estrildidae; genus Taeniopygia; species Taeniopygia guttata. Next base: position 215,421 of record NC_133036.1, on the reverse strand, counting down.
CCCAAAGGAAAAAAATAAGCCCAAACCCCATACAAATGGCAAAGCAGGGAAGCATCTGAGAGGTCGCCCAGCTTGCCCAGTGACAAAGTGCAGCAGTCTCAAGGTTCACCATTCCCAAGCAACCTGCACCATGCCAGGGCACAAAAGCACCGCTGAAAAGCAGAGACTGTCAACAGTAACAATACAGAGAGCCCTAGAAAAAGCTAACGCTGTCCCTCTGCATGGAATGAATGCAGATGGCAACGAGATTGCTCAGTTCATGGGGCACTGTAAATCAGCCTTAAACACATGAGGAGGATGTGTCCTGAATGTCACAACTAAAAACAAGAAACATCCCCTCATTTAGCAAAAGCAGGTGATTGCATTTTTCAGGGCAGGCAGGTCTGTGTTTTTAGCTGTTTTCTAGGATCACATCTAGGATACAACCCTCCCATAAATTTTGCTAGCAGGTCTCCTCCTCTCCTCTGCTGCTCCAGCACACAGCTGCATCCTCCCCTCTGTTTGGTGAGAAGCCCCCCAGGAGTCACCAGGGGCTGGTAGGGAGAAGGGCTGAGAAAAGGGGGGAGAGCGAGAATGCGATTACATCAATTTCCACAGCAGGGGGATCAGATTGCATCATTGTACACAACTTGGGGCCCACTCTTTTATCCCTGATGCAGGCAAATTTCCCATTGAAGTCAGTGGGAGACTGTCTGTGCGGGGACTGCAGAATCACGTGTTCTGTGATCACAGAATTAAAAAGCAGTAGGAAGCCACACCTGGCAGCACCTCTCTCAGTGGTTCTCTGCCCTCCATCGGGATGGATATCAAATCACAACAAACAAAAATATAACACCAATGTTAAATCCCTTCTCCCCTCATATACAAACTCCTAAAAATCCACCACTGCAGTGCCTGTATAAAAGTCTGTATGAAGTTCCCGCCACTGTACTGCAGATTTCATACAAAGCGAGTAACAATGGGAAAGAAAATATCAGGGGGAGGCATACATTAACATCCCTCATCTATCAACTAGAAAGCAAAGAGTTTTAAAGGTCTTAGACAAGCAGGTGTATTCTACTGCTTGTTTTTCTTCCAGGGGTTTAGTTGGAAAAGGAGAAACAAAGCCCTACTGCAGCAGCAACAACCCGTGGTCTCTTTCTGAACTGTTCAAATACAAAAGCACAATATGTGAATCATTACTTTTCCACTGCTGCTTGCTTGCAACCACCAGACTGCATCCACTCACATCTGCATGAAAATTTTCCTTGTAGCAGCTCAATAGTCTCCCCAGTTTAGCTGCTGCTACTCCCGTTCACATCTTCTTTGCAAAATAATTATCCCTCAAACACACTGGTAAACAGCTTAGGAAAACCAGAACTAAAGTCCTTTATCAGATTTGTTGAGGATAAAATGTGGTTCCTTGTAAAATGATTCATTATTTCTCCTCACTGTTTGGGGATAGGTCATTTCCTCTGGGGAGTCACAAGGAAGGCATCCTCAAGCCTTGTGGCTTTGCAAGTTAAATACCGCATTACTGAGGTCATCAACCACATTACAGAGCATTAGGAAGCTTCAGCAGGAGAGCAGGGAGCAGAGCTGTTCAGGTAACTCAAATCTAGTCTGTGACTGAGTGGGGCCACATCAGGAGAAGACAGGATGGGACAGAAATACCACAGAAATACCACAGAAACACTACTGAGCCCTTAGGGAATCAGGAGATTTGGAATTCTATTCCATGAATTCAAACCCTTACCGAACTCTCAAAATAATGCACCTTTAGGATCTGGGCTCTAGGTTTGTTCAAAACTCCCCACCCTCTCTGGACTGAGGGACTGCTGAGCAGTGGGGAGGCTGGGCAGCCCCACCAGGAGCACTCTCAGCTGTGGGGCTGCCTGCCTGGGGGCAGTGGCTCCATTGCCACCAAGATGGGTTCTCAGCCACCAGGGCAGCACTGGGCCAGGAACTGCCTTTGGACTCCACCGTGTGCATTGCCCATGTTTTTCACCCCTGTCAAACAGCATATTTCATTTGGGCTGATTGCATGCTCCTTGTGTCCCTCATGTACCAGAGCACAGTGAGGAAAAAACTCCCCAAAAATCATGAATTATATGATAAAACATAAATGTTACATTTTAATTTTCCTGGTTAGGCCTGGTTTTAGCTTCAGCTCAGCCTTATCATGACTATTTTTGTGACAGCAGAATAATTTGGCCTTTGGGATGATAAAAATAGCAAATAATAATTAGAAGGAAAATACCTCGCCCAGACCAAAAACTTAGTACCTGTTACTTTTAGTGGCTGTTGGCAGCAAGAGCTGGAGAGTCCCCCAGGTAAGAAGAAGCACAACAGGAGCAGCAGAGTGACTGATGTTTTATAACAAAGAGAGATGGGCTCCTCCTAAAGCTGACGATGCTTTGCCTTAGAAATCTGCACCCATAGCAATAGTCCTGACTTCATACCATGGGTCTGATTTACTCCAAACCACAGAGCAATCAATACATCCAGTTTATCAGCAATCTTGCTGGACTCTCTCAGCTGTTTCTATGCATTGAAAGTTTGTGTTCAATATGCTAAGTTACCTTTGCTAGAATTTGTCAAAACCCTCCCCCAATTTATGCATATTTCTGTGCTCAATCCAGAGCACAGAACCTGTCAAGTGCATCTCCTTCAAATGGTCTCAGTAACAGAAGACCAGCAATATCCAGTGCTTTTAAAAATTTGTAATTCTTTTCCACTATCAAGCAGATAAATTAAACAGAAATAAAATTATTTAATTTTCACAAATTTTTTTAACTGTCAAAGATACCATCAATAGATTTTCAACTCTGTTGCCCTGAACAGTAAAGCTGTAGGCAGAAATCATGTCGATGTGCATATCTTCCTTAAACAGAACTTCCCATATACACATGGAAATTGTGCTACAGGTAGGATGAAAAATACCCTACTTCAGCCAGCCAGGATAGAGCAGATCCTCATTTTGATGCAACTCTGACACTCTCCAGTGTCAGAGTTGCATCAAACTTTGGGCCAATGATATGGTTTTGTCTTCTGAGCTGGGCAGAATGATGCCCACAGATGTCCAAAGACCTTGGAAAAGCATTTGAGGCTGTTTTTCACCATTTCAGGGAAAATGTCTGGTTTTCTGATCATGTGTGTTAGAGAATGTAGGTTTTGTTTGTTGATTGCAACAACAGAAAGGGTAAGGAAAGAGGATTAATTTTGCCAAATACTAAGTTTTGTCTCAAGAAACACTGATAGGAAAACTGTAATGGAACCTCACAACTATGGACAGTTCTTGTCCTCAAACAAAGGAATTGAACTTGCAGTGACCCAGCCAAGCCTGGTTCGCTGAAGCACCGAGAGAGGTAATATTTATAGGACCTCTTTCAAAGGCTTTTTTTGTCTTGTTCCCTATTTCCATTAACAAGAATTACAGTATTACTTTGCAGTACTGTATTGCTCAGCATTACCCTTGTGCAGTACACCCCGGCAGGAAGCATGGCCTGCTCCTCACGGTGCTACAGAGACACCAAAGCCTCCCCAGGCCAGGGGAACACACTCTAAAAGGTGCATGGGGGTTATTTTCTACCACCTGCAGGTGCTGGCAGTAGAGCAGATCCCACCGAGCTTCTTGCTGTAACCAAGCCCAGAGGAAGGTGCGTGCACAGGTCCTGGGCAGCAAAACTGTGTCACTCAGCCCAGGGCTCATGAGAGCACAGGTAGCTCAAAATCAGCCCCCAGTGACAGCGGTGTGACCCCAGGCACAATGTCATGTGTGATTTCAGACACAGCAAGGGTGCCTGACAAAAACTGGCCTTGGCATCAGACTCCACACAAAACGGGGGAGGCCAAAGCCAGCGCTGTGAGAAGCCAGTCAAACCAAGGATATGGGATGCTGTCAAAAGCCATGAGAGCACCATTTCCATGTTCTGGGCACATCAGCAGGGCCAGCAAATCCTCAGCGAGCTCCCCTTGGACAGGTACAACCCCCTTTAGACAGATGGCATAGGAAACACTGCTCTAGCACAGAACACTTGGACAAAAGTGTTGGAATCACTTGGGATCGCAACAGGCATTTTCTCTTCCCATAGAGGGTGGGAGAAAGCTGAAAGAGAAACTTCGGGTACTTCAGTTTCATCACTGATCCACAAAGCCCTCAGCATGTGATTGTGACAGAAACTGCATTTTTCACAGTCTCATCAGATTACCATCCTGCCCTTCTTTTTTAAACCAATTTAACTCCATCTTTGTGGCAAGGTTTTGCACTCATTTGCTATGATTTATAACATCTTATTTAAACATAAAGGTCCACAGAAATCCTTTACAATGTTTTTACAATTTTTAATGTTTTCCATGAGGACCAGACACATTTGGGAGGGAAGGGAGGAAGGATGACAACCCAATTCAGATTACTTGGGAGAGCTGCAGGCTTGACTGGCTCCATGCACCTAATAAAGGGACAGCAACATTTTAAAATTCACATTTACCCAGAAAAGTTTTACCTAGTCTTATGTAAACACCAGAAAGGCATTAAAGGAAGAAGAAAGTCTCAGCATTTCCAGACAGTTCATTTTGACTTTAGAAAGACTGTTTTAATGCAAGCCTGGTGGTGCTTTTAATATGCTCCAGTAAGAAAGGCACGAAAAGAGCAGTGGTGCAAATAATCATGAAAATAAAGGAAAACAACAAGGAGACTTTACTACCCCAAGCTACACTCATTTAAATTTTTAAACATAAATTAGGGGAAATATTCCATCACAGTCATTACTGGCATCTCGGCCGACATTATTTTCATGTCAAATGCTTTTTAATGCTGCTAATTTTTAATAGATTTTATTTAACGAATGAAATATAATTAACACAAACAAATCTTTCTCACTAGGCACAACTCTTAATTTCAGTCAGAAAAGTCTGTCAGGCAGCCCAGATTGCATCAACAGCTTCATGAGCTCATGACACACCAGCAGCATAGCACAAACTGTTGCCCAAGCTGTCCTGGCAGGACATGCAAACCTTGATTTTGATCCCAGTTTTGCCCTAGTTTCACATTTCTGTAACAGCAGCAGAACAAAATTAGAGTGGCTGGAAATAAAATTGTGCCTTCACTGGACATTCAAGACCAACTCATTTCCTAGTCAGTTATAGCATCAATATCGACATCAATGTAAATATTTTAACTTAAATTGAAAACTCTTAATATTTCTTCCACAAGCAAAATATTAAGAACTCTGGCCTAGAGAAAGATAAAAGGAGCCAATCTCCCCTTTAAATTACCAAGCAAGCCTGGGCTTTGACTTCTTTTTCAATGGGAAGTCAAAACGTCTGACTCCAATCAGTTTGTATAAACCAGCTTTTGTTTTTCCTTTTACCCAAATGACTCCACTCTTAAGGATTTATTGTAACTGGATTGCTTTTCTACCCAGCAGGGAGCTGTAGCACTAGCAAAGCTGTTCCACACAGTAGGTTTTCCGCTGATTGAATTTCTAGACTTTCAGCTCTTCGGAAATGTTTGCTCTTGTACAAGCTGTCAGAGGGAAATTGTGTGCAGTCGATTTTGTCTCAGCTAAAGCCAGGCAGGGTTCCATATGCAGCCAGCCAATGTGAAATTGAAAGAAGGAGGATCAATCAAATTGCAAAGGAAAAAAGGTCTCAGTACAAACAAATAAAAAAAACCCAAAGAAACAAACCATACAACAAAAAAAAGGCAGAGGAAAGCAGATGAGAATGAAAACCATTCCTGCAAATAGGTGCATTAAAAAGAACCAGCAACATCCTTTCTTAAAAAGAAAGCTTTTATTTAAAAATCTTTAAAATAAAGGCTAGGAGCCATGTGAAGAAGTTGTTCCATTAACCATGCACAAAGCCAGCACCATTATACTGCTCCCACTCCAAGCTGCTGTATAATCCCTCGTCCCTGGAGCAGCCCACCCCACCAGCAGTGCCCCAGTGCACAGCATAGCACAGGTACTCTGCTGCACGGGCTGCTGGCTCTGTGTAATCAGGAACACACACTGGGAAGATGCAGGAAGCCATTGGACAGCACCTCAGCTGCCATGTCTGTCACAGACCATGGAGGGTGATTTAACCAAAAGGATTTTTCGGGCATCATGTTCTCAGGACCTTACAAAGACACCAAAATCATTTCCACTCCAAGTGGATCATTGCCATGCTCTTGCCACATATAGGGTCTATTGGTGCCAATTGCTGTCTGCACCTGAGGCTTTGTTCTTTGGAAAGACAGTAACTGACAGGGCCAGAAGTGCACACGGGGACCAACACAACCAAGTAAGTCAGAAGCAACAAGCAGAGATTAGGATACCTGTATTAAAGGCCTCAAAATCTGAGTATAAGCAACACTTGCCTGTGGTCTGGTCTGCAATAGCTTGTATTTCTAACTCAACAGCAAGGACAAATTTTGGTTCTAATTGTATTGCAGGAAACAGAAATGCTTTTAGGCATAAGCCAATACTTCCAAATGACATAGAAACCCAGGAATGTGACAGCATAGGTGAGCATTGGACTGGGAGTCTCTGCCCTGCCAGCGATGGGCAGATAAGCCTCACAGTATTTAAGTACACTGTAACAGAACCAGGAGTGGTTGCACTGACACCCGGCACACCACTTTGCCTCTCTGCTGAGGCTTGTGCTGTGACAACCCTGTGTTATAAAAGTTTTGTCACCTGTTTTGTCTTTTAAGACATATTTACATCTAGTAGGTCACTCTCTTTTGACATACAATGGAAATCAAAAAGCCATACAACAGGGGTTTGGTTTTAAATTACTGACTTGACCTTAAAATACTTTTAAGTCCTACTCCCTTGTCCTCCTCTGGACTTACCCTCATGTCTAAGTTCACCAAGTAGCCAGGCAGTACAGCAATATCCCTATTGTCTGCAAGGACAGTCATTCTACCTTTTAAATATATAATGGGAGAAAGCAAAAGCTCTTTCTTAGAGCATCCCAAGTGTCTGCAACAGCGACTGGTGAAGAGTCTCAGGGATGGTGCAAAAAGGAACCTTCAGTTTACTGTGCACTGTCTCCTCAGAAGACACTACACAGTGAGAGAGGATGACATCCATCATAAAACAAATAATAATAATGAGGATTTTTACAACAACTCTTCCCCAGTCAGCTGCCTTCCATTAACAGTGGTCTTCTCTCTCGGTTCCTCCCTTATTTCACCTGTTAAGTGTAGCTCAGTGATTTTCCTGCTGGGAGTCTGTTCAGACATGCTTTCCCAACTCAGCACACTGACAACCTGACATTTGTGCTCCTAATCAACAGTGCACCTCGACAAAGCCCTGATGATGAAAGGAAATATCCTGGCTCCAAAGTCTTCTAAGGGGCCACGTGCCTGACGAAGGTATTTGCACCACTATTTACACCATATTTAATGAACCTCATTACTGAATCAGTTGTCTGCTCATGTTAGTCACTGAAGAGTCTCCTCATTTTTTCTTTACCTCTTGGGAGGCTACAGTTCCTCTTCAACCATAAAGAAAAATATTGCAAACAGAAAAGAAAGAGGGCAGTGAGCAAGAAATTCCTGATACACAAGAAGGAAGCACAAGGCTGCAAATGACCTGAAACTTTGATCAGTCTGTCCTTCTGATACTATTAAAATTTACTCCAGATGTCCCAGGCACTACAGTGCCCCAGCCCAGAGCTGAAACCATGTATAATAGCTGAACAAAGTATTGCCTTAAGATAAAAATTCACTCATAAATCCCAGCAACGGTTGTAGAAAGGTTATTGTTCTCCAGCTAGAATACACTGCCATTTTCAACCAAATGCAGATTTTATTCAGACTGACACAGAATTTAAGAGTCAATACTGCAAATGCACAACCTTCAGTGTTCTATGGGATGATCAGAACAAGGACTGGTTAATTCTTCCCGTGCAGTCTGAGGATGCTCTGACTGCATGACAGACTTTTTACTTCATTATCAATTCTACCAAATTTTCTATTGCACAATTTGGTTTGAGGGCACGTGGCTGCACAAAGTGTAAAGAATTGCTCTGGAGCTCACAGATATAACTGAAGCAAGGCTGGTCAACAATTGTCCCTATCCAACTTCTCAGTTCCTTAGATCTATTCCACTGCCAGGTCCTAAAAAACAGAGAAAAATATCTGAACTGTCTATCAAAGCTAGTGTTCTTCACTACAACCAGCCTTAAGCATTCCATAGACTTTGTTCTATTTACCTGCTTTGTATGCAAGCCTGCCTTGCACTTTTGCTTCTAAAAGAAAAAGTTATGAGAGAGAAAAAGAGAAATGATTGAGTGGAGCAAGAGGGAAATTGGGGACCTTGGAAAAGGAAGAGCACAGTTTGGAACCTCACTGCTCACCTCCATGTTCACCCAGATGAGACACCAACAATCTTACGAAACTAAATCACCTGGGCATTGCACTGGAAAATACAGAATTCCTCAAAATGTTAGAACAGAAGTTTGAATGTAAAAGTCACTCTACTCTGATGTGTGCAAATATACAAAACACACGTTGTGGATTTGCAACATCTCCCATTTAAGTAAATGGAAGCTTTGTAATTGATTTTCATGGAAGGAGACCTTATTTCCAATGCTTAGCATAGGCCAGCTGCAGGTTAATGCCCTGGGACCATACGTCATGCCTTGCAGATCTCACTTTAGACTAAAATTGTCTTTCATCCCAAACAAACTGCTGCATATCTGTCTCTATTTGCTTCAACTATCACCTTACAATTACTACTGGAACCTACCAACACTTTTGAAGGAACATGGCAGTTTCACACAGACCCAGGATAATGACAACAGAAGATGATAAAGTAAGAAATCTAGGAGAATTTAAATGGGTTTTTTTTTAAAGTATAGCTATTTTTAAAAACACAAAAGCCACTAAGGATGGAAGAAGTTAAAAGGCAAGGCTTAAAGATACATGAAGACTGGGAAACAGATGCAGAGAATGTACCCAGTAATGAAAATCTTTGCATGGACACTAAAGCTTACTCAAATGAATAGTTCTTTTGAAACCAATATGATTCCTTAAAAGAGTCAATTTAAATTTGCTGGATCAATCATCTAAAATGAATGCTTAAAATAAATGAAAGACACAAGCTATCAGAATACCAGTACTGCATCACACTAATACTAATATTAATCATCCCTCATTAGAAACAAACTTCAAAGTGATACAAGAAGCCTAAATGGTAATATAGGCAAGATTTAAATGTGATGATAGAAACAAGGCCAAGGTATAGAATAGTACATGCAGTGAAAAGGGAATAATCAGAAAGACTAAAACAAAAAGGGAAACCAGCAAGGATACAACAGGAAGGTGGGATGTATGTACATGAAGAACAAGCCCAGATGTTTTATTCCTGATTTATTCAGGGCCAAAACCTGCAAACATTTGTCACCTGATGAAAAGACTAAAGCCATGACCATTACTGTGAATTTCAACAACCTGAATTTCAACTCTTAAAGCTATTCCTAGATTTAGAGTTGCGGGGGCTTCCCTTCAAAATGAACACACACATGAGTATCTGCAAGGTTTGACCATTAGCTCTCAGCCATTTCTGAGTTCCAAATTTCTTACAATATGGTTCCAACAGCCACAGCCTTATCCAAGCGAGAATGAGCTGCTGGGAGTGTGACAAAATGTGGTGCAATTCAGAGACAGATATCCAGTGGAGACTAATATTTCCAAGAAATTATGAACAAATTCTACTGCTCATCTGACAGAAATGAGATGTGCTGCTGGCTGACACCAGAAAGCATTCAGAACACTGCCCTAGTGAGAAAAATTTCTGTGGCATGTAAATGGTATTTCCTCAGATCATGTATATGTAAAATATAGGTTAGGTATCAACACCTAGTACATATAGGAACTGCTTTAAACAAAACCAAAACAAATTAGCAATAATTGAAAATTTAAAAAAAAAATGGATATGAAGAAAATAATTCCAGGGATGATCTCTTCCAGTAAAGCTCTTCTACAACCTTATATTATGGAAAGAGAGGCAGATGAATTCTCTGTCAAATTTCTCTGAACAAATTTCTGCCAACCCTTCTTCTGCCAACAATTTCTGTCACCCTGCTGAACAGCATGGGCAGGTGACAGAGCAGCTCCTCACCCAGCACCAGCTCCCCCGTGCTGCCCTGCAGTGCCAGCAGCACCTGAGCACCCATGGCAAAGCAGTCGCCAAAGATCCTCAATGAGCTGCTCTTACACCAGTGTTTCCAGTGCAGACCTTGCTCCTGAATGGGGTGTATGGAGCAGAAAAGCAATACCTATCTCCAGGGCATAGCTCAGATGTAATAATCCATAACAGGGATGCCAGAAAATAAAAAAGACCTGAGTAGTGGGAAAAGCGCAGAGACAGGCTAGAAAAACATATATCACAGAAGTAAAGGCCCTGAAAGTTACATCAAGTTGATGGGAAAATGAACTGCTCAGATGTTTATTGTAAACCCACAGTCCTTCCAGGCTCTCCAGGGCCAAAGGAGAAATCCCAGCAGCTTGAGTTAGGGAGTGTCCCTAAAACTTCACCCTGCAAACAAGATACAGAGGGTTTGCAGTGCACAGGAACAGAACTTTACACCATTTTCTGGACCATTTGAATTGACGGATACTGGAGACTAAAATGCTGCTAGGAAGCCCTGGGGCAGACTCTTAATATGGAACAAGCTTTTGACTTTGGGGAACCTGAACACAACCTGTCTTAGATTGCAAAACACAGTGTGTGGGATAGTTTCAGCACACCAGTTTAAAAATTCTGTGTCCTAGGATGGGCTGAGGTGTTTCACATAGGCTGGCACTATATGGATTTCACACCGAAGTCTGTGGTATTCTCTATTTGCTCACACAGTACTAAACCCAGAGCATTGCAGCTCAAGTTCATCTGCTTTTATGGCAAATAACTCTGTGTACCCAGTACTTATCCATTGTAATGTGGCACCAGAATCCCTGTTAACAGCTTAATTTTGTGAATCTCTTATACAACGCCTGCAAAGAAAACTTTGCAGCTGCTGAGCTTGTTATGGGTTGGGTACTCCTTTGCATCCTGACTGAATGTACCCAATAAAGCTCCATTTATTTTAGCTAGGGATATTTCCATAGGCTTATTTTGACAGGCAGAGCTCCTTCCCCTCTACTTTAGTGTCTTTTCCATTAAAGAGTAACAAATGTAAAAGTTTAGAAATAAATAAATAAATGGAGCAGAAAACTATCATACCTTCAAAATCTCACTTTCTGGATAGAATTTAGGACCAGGGACAATACTAACAAATACCATTTGCGCCAGACTTTAAAGCCCACATGCTCAGGCCAATGATCACACACACACAGATTCATGCTGTGAATTCGCTTACAAGTTTGCTGGAGATAACACACAAAAGCTTATTTAGAGACCTCCTTTTTTTCTTGTTGTTGGGGTTTTTTTCTTTTTTTTTTTTTTTGTTTTTGTCACTGTGTTTATTTTTGTAATGCCATTGCACACAGAGCCTTAGCTGTCCCTTTGCAGTGTGCATTCTGCTCATCTCATGGAAGCAGGAAGGGAATTTGAGGGGAACAAGTTTCCTAACTGCACACAGAGCATGTCACCACACCAGGACACTCGAGTCAGGTGTGCAGCCCTCTGTGGCCAGGCTGCATTTAAGCCCTCTGCTAACAGGGCAGGCAGGTCTGTCACCTGGGCATGTGAAACTGCACTGCCAGCAGACTGCAGCTCCCTTGAACAGTTTGTGTGCAGGAAGAGTGAAACACAGCCAAGGAAAGAACACAGTTCAAAGGCCTGAGCCTGAGAGCAAATGCTTAAAAAAAAAAATAAAGGAAAAGGAAAAATAAGAACAAAGAAATCTTAAGCTGGTTTGTCTGTTTTTCAATTTACATAACTGTAAACAAATTCAGAGGTTTATTAGTTTATAATGCTTTTTGTGGTCATGTAATTCAAATGTGAGCTTTGATTTAAGAAATGGAATTTGGCAAGAAAGGAGTTTCAAGGCAGCCTACTCACTTTCCCATTAAGAAGATTAAAAAAGAATTCAAAATATTTAACTTTGGGTAATAAGGTCTATATTTGTGTAGCAACTAATCTTGTGCTCATGCACATCCCAATTTGGTACTGCACTTGCTTAACTTTAAGCAAGTAAGTAATCTCACTGACTTCCCGCATACTTCAGGAAACACTAAGTGCTTTGCTGAAATGGGGCCATGATCAGATTTAAACAGTGTCCTTTAATGAGGATTTACTCATTAGGAAAAAAAAAAAGGTATCCAGAAAAGTCACTCAGCCTGTTAAAAGCCAGCCATTCACCTTAACCAGCAACTTTTTATCTAATTTTGCTTTTAAATAAAGCTATCCTACATTCAAGGGTGGGATCCACAGAGAGTTATTTTAAACAGAACATTTCAAGTTCAGCTAAATCTGGGAAAAATCAGCGTCTGGACTCTTAGCTGTATCCGGACTCACTGTGCCTATATGTAGAAGGCAGCAGCACATAATCCCCTTGGTGTACCACAGCCACTTGGGCATTCAGCCTTAACTCTGAATGTGCTGTCTTGCTTTTGTAATCCAACAGGCAACATCCGTATTTTCTGGACAAGTTCTTTTCAGTTATGATTTTTTCCAGATTTCAGTTGTTACTTGCATGTAAAAGGAATTGAATTCAAACCTTAATGCTACAATAGGCTCTAACAGTATATATCACATACTTTGAAACACTAATCATTCTCAAGAGCAGCTAATGAGAAATAGCCAGACTTGGCCTTGAAAATACAGAATGTTGTTGGGAATAAGGGAAAAATTTACTGAAGAAATACCATGTACTTCCCCATCTCCAACTCAAAGATAAGGCCTTTGTTTTACATTGTGAACACTCATGATTTCATTTAAAAGTAAGTTTAGGTCTTTATCACAATTACTATATTCTGCTATTGCTTTAGCAGTGCCTTCTTGCAGGTGTTACTATAGAAAATATCTTTATTTTACAGAAAGTTACCTAAAGAAGAAATTACATTATCCCACATCCACACATAGCAATGACCATCCATTTAGCTGTTTAGAAAAACATTAGCAAAGCCACAGAAGCTGCAGTTTTTATAGCCAGTACAGATTTAATTTTCCCAGTGGGAAGAGGGGGAAGTTTTTCCTGAGCAGGTACATCTGCACACTCCAGAGAGGCTGCTTGGCCTTACTCCCACAGCACTGCTGGTGGATGGGCTTGTCTGCAAAAGGAAACTGCTGGATTTAAACAGGAGGCTTAGTTTTAAACAGAGTTCAAGTGCAAAAAGCCACATGGACATTTATTTCATTGGGTTTATTTTTAGTTGGCTTAATTGATTCTGAACCATTTAAAGCCAAATAAAAAAGATAGCCAGAATCCTTAATGCCCACAGTAGAGTCTTCACCATTCAATCCAAATTAAAGTAGCAGTTTATTTAAACTAAAGTTGTTGCGTATGGACAAGGCCAAAACTAATCAAGTGTTGTCTCATCACAATCCCAGCAAACAGTCTGAGCAGAGGTAATGGCAACCTCTGCTTCCTGTCACAGCAACTAGCCATGAGGGCAGAAGGCTCTTCAGTCCAGAGGAAGACCAGTTTGGACTATACAGGGAAGAGGGAGAGGGGCTTCCTGCCAGATGGGGCTGGCAAATCTATTTCTGTGCCAAAGAAACAATCCCTTCAACGTCCCTCCAGTGTGTTGTCGAACCTGACCTGTGTGAAATTTGAGAATGGATATAAATCAAAGGGAGAAAAAGTAATAAAAAGCTCCCGGCAGACTTGATGACATGTTGATAATGTTCTCGTCCTGGAGTCAGGGTGACACCAGCCCAGAGATGATATATAGAACTAAGCCCACATACCGACGATTTACTGGCCTAACGACAGTTTTCATTGATCAGAGGCCAACAATTACTGGATTCCTTCCCACTGCCTATTTCAGTATCAGGCTCTGGCGTGCAATCAAAACACTAGCCCTGCTTCTCCACAGTTCATGTGCCAACTTTGCAGTGGATGCTCAAGCCAAGCAAGAATGATATGCAAATCTGGCAGGTGTTTGGGGCATACCAGCGCTGCTCAAAAACCCAGCCATAAAAAAGGAAACGGCAGACAGGCCAGGGGAGTCCCGATCTGCTCCAGAAGGGCTGCAGGCTCAGTACAGTACACAGTAAACAGGTCCCAGTAACTGGAGACATGGCTTTCAGGCAGCAACAGAAAAGCTCAATTATTTTATCTCAGTATAAACAAAGCACATTCTTAATATCCCCTCCAGATTGTCTAAAGGCCTCTCTTGCCACTGCAGCTTATTTCAAAAAGAACAAGAACTTACAAACAAATAGAGCATCCGGTGCTGGTACCAATCACATAGCATTCCTTCGTATTCTGTTTTGCTTTGTGTCTTGAAGTAGGGAACCAGTAGAAAGAGATTTCCTTCCCAAGTGTATGGAAAATAGATGTGTCAAACTGAATTAATATCTGCAATAGCACATTTAAATGGCCATGATTAAGCTGCTGGAACGAGATGAATCAATGCGGGAAAGGTGCTGGCAAAGAAATATTTTTCCAGTGTATTACTGTCTCTTACAGACAGGCAAGTGCATGTAATTTGTCTTGGTCTATCAGGATTTACCTATCTGTCCCACAGTTAGCATAGGGGAGTGCTGTAAATTTTCAAAAGCTCCTGTACACCTTCTTTGGGACCCAAAGAAAAGCTGGGACAGGCTCCAAAGAAAAAACTCCTTCTAAAAGATGTAATTTCCTTACCATAAAACTCATGAAACACACACATTTAGAAACTACACAGCAACTCAGACTGATACTACAGTGTCTTTGTACAGCACTTCATACAACACTTACTTTAAAAACATGTCACTAAATACTTTCCATCTCTCTTGATCTTTTATTCTCTTTCTCTTTTCCTTAAATCTGATTTGGCCAAGTTTTTTAACAGAAGCAAAAGCAGCTCAGGAGTTCAGAAAGGGAATTACTGTTTTAGGAACACAGACAATGGAAAAAATCTCTTCTTAAGAACAAATGTATTTTGAAAAAAGTTACTTTGAGCAATTTCATGAGACAGAAGAGTTGACTACTTTTAGGGAAATACAAGCAAAAAGACAATGTGAGTTTGAAGAAACTTGGAAGATTTGAGGTTTTCCATGTTTCAATAATATCTGTATAAATGAAGCTACCATCAGAAATACTACCAGCATCTCAGGAGAATAACAACCACCACCCAGGTCAACCTGAAATTTGCATAGTTTCAACCATATGTTCTTTTTCATTAAGAAAAAATTAATATAACACACTTAAAATAAAAATTGATATAACACATTTAAAATATTTAATCTTCTTCTGCAAAAGGGGAAAAGGTGTAACTATAAAGAAAAAATTAAGTAGCTGAGTATTCAGAAGATGCTACCAGCACATACTCAGAAAAGAAAGGGAGTTTTCCTGTATTCAATCTTCCCAAAAGTAAAACTTTTAAGAAGAGAGACAAGGAGGTTTCAACGCTAGTAGACTTTTAGAGATAGAATTAACTTCTGTATTAATATTTTGTACAAAGGAAGACCCCCTCAAAGTAGATGAGCCTGACATCCTTTATGTGCTGCCCTCTTCAAGAGTGGCCATAAAGCTCTTCTCCTTGCTGCCTCCATCTAACTTCACTTAATACGGCATTTTACCCTCCATGTCTATTTACTCCTGCAATGTGACAGGCCAGTAACCACCAGTTATTGGTAATAACCAGTTATTGGCACTGCAGCCACACCTACACGGGCTGGAGAGGAGCTGGAGCCCCTGACACCGAGCACTGAACTCAGCCTGTGAGCCTGGCCAGGCTCCTGGCTGCCCCTGTGCAATGACTCCTTGTCATCCCACAGGAAAAGCATTCCCCCAGGAGTCAGCACCAGCCTGCCTCAACTGCTCTAGGTTATCACAGGGGGGAATACACGAGGCTCTCTAAAGACAAGCCACAGCCAGAGCAGCTCAAGTACTAAACATATATTTATTTTTTGCCCAATGCAGACAGGTTATTGGAAAGAGCTTCTCTATCTTTTGGCTCCTAAAAGATTAAATAGAGAATGAACAAAACAGAAGCAGAGCTGAGGAACATGCTTTTGTTTTCCTTTTTATGAAAGGGGAATTTACTTGAGGGTCCCCATGGAATACATACTCCTTTCAGCCTCTTTTCCATTCAGCTGCAGTACTCCTCAGGATCCTAACTCTCTCCTGCAACTGCTGAAACCAACCATCTTCAGTCTCTTTTTTATTTTTCAATCCTGGACAGTGATTATTTCAACAAAATGTTTCAGTGTGGAATGAGAAGGTGGCATGGGTAAACACTTCCTATCAGAAACTGATACTCATTCATCTGAGCCCAAATATTGTAGGGAAGCCCCACCTGAAAAGTTGGATCTGCCTGCCTGCATCACACATCTCTTGGGAGGAAATACAGGACACAGCTCACTGAGGAGTGTCCCCACTGTGTTATGGGTGTTTGAATTAATTCTCAGTCTATTTTGACCGTGTACCCAGAGGCCATAGTAAGTTTGTTGAAGTACGTTTTCTCCCACCCTTTTATTTCACTGTTCTTTCCTTCTCTCACTAGTATTTAGACAGTCTGGTGTTCATCAGCATGCCTCCCTGGTCAGGCAGGCATCTGTTTCAGCTTCAAGTGGTCTGTGGGGAAAATCAAAGTGTTTAAGTTCAAAGAGGCCAAATTATCACCTGAAGAGGGTCCCCAGATCAGAACATCTGTATGCAGTAAGTAGGTGTGTTTCTAAATATCAGATTTTTGGAGATGAAATAATGTACAAATGCAAAAGTGAAAGACTTGTTCACATTATATACTTCAAATAGTAACCCTACAAATCAAGATTAAAATTTTCTTTTCAGGTAAAGCTCTTTCCTAAGGGACTTGCTTTATGTACATGTCACCCCTATGCTGTTCACTATACAACAAATGCAATGATAGGGCCAAATGTCATTATATCAACTTATTTTTCTATCTGTAGAGAGACAACATTATGGTAAATAATTGACCTTCAATATTATGGTAAATAATCTACCTTCTCTTTCTCAGTTGCTGAAGGTGCCATACTCACAGAAGTGCACTGTCTCTGACAGTTTTTCAGATCCTCCTATGTTGGATTTGTTTGCAGCATTTGATTGATCTTTGATGAATCTGGGTTATGACAGTGAACTATTGTAATGCATTGTGTGTTGAAATCAGGTCAACAGTGAGCTTATTTTACACCCTTCATGACACATGAATGATTTACAATTTTTTCCTAAGCAGAAGGAGATTGTTTGATGCTGTTCCAAACTGTCCTGGACAGTAACTGCTCACACTTCTGAAATGCAAGAGTGCTGTAGAAGCTACCAGAAGCTCTGGCACTGCCTACAGACAAAGGCAGGCGTGAGGACATCCTGCTCAGCAGCACTCTGTCCAGAAGTGGAAGTTTATGTTAAGTGTACAGTCAGGCAAAGGAACTTCATATTAACTACAGAGATCAAAACTTCCTTGGTAGGACTCTCCCACCCCTTCACTCAGGGCTTCTTGTTGGCTGGTGCAAGGTCAATTTTTTCAGCTTGAATTCAAAGGATGGGTTACCTAGTGAAAACTCCAAAAAGTATTTGTCAGCCTTCAGAATTTGTTCCTGCATCTTTATTATGGCTAATCTTTCCCATTTCTGCTCTTGTCCACTGTTTCTATCTCTCATTTCAAATCTCAGCCTTTTGATCCCATTAGCTTTTCTTTTTCTGGACAGTTGGGAAGTTTGTGTTTATGTACAGGAGTCAACATACATAAAAACATTCCTACATGCCAAACATCACGAGACTTAAAATGCATGTCTAAGCTGAGAAACACAAGAAATAAATTTTCAGAATCAAACTTTAAGTAATTTACCAGACCAATTGTTCTAACTGCATCTTCATCATCCCTCCCTTTCAGCTGATACCAATAATTTGCAATAATAGGAGTGAAATGAAAAATAGGTCTGTGTGAAATGGCAGCAAAAATAAAACTAAAATGAAAGAAAGATGAAACATGGAATCAGGGTGCACTGTGCTGTTAGGATATTTTAATTTTCTGTTTCACTAAGTTGCACAGGGCTGATCTCTGCAAGTGGCTGTGAAGTTATAAAGCAATTTTAAAGTATTTCTGCTCTGTCCAAGTAGTAATAGAGTAAAAGGGATATAAACCCCTTTTTATCCACAATTTGGCAACATCTGACAGAACAAGTTTCTCTACACTGGTATATTGAAAAAATAAAAATAAAAGCAATTCTTCTCTTAACTTAGAGCCCACACCACCAGACGGCACAGCTGGGAGATCTGGATCTGCTGCACCCTACCTGTCCAAGTGGAATTTCTTCCCTTTATTAATCTCTCTGGCAAGTGGTGGGGCTGCCACTATATTTAGCCAGCTCATGCAGGACTGGCTCCTGCTGTCTTCAAAAGGCATATCAGGTGCTGATGCCTATTTTTAAACAGGACATCTAAACTTCCCAAGTGTGGCGACCCATGAGTTTGGACATTCTGCTTCTAATCAAGTGAGTTAATTAACTACAGGGCTCTAAAGGAAAAAAAGGCATCAAAGAGGAAGAGCAGGCTACAATAAAGCAGCTCAAGATCTGAGCGATAGGAGCTCCTCCTACTTCAAGCACAACTATTCAGGGAAGGAATTCTTTTCCCCTCCCCTTATCTCTGCCACTGAAATGCAGGCAAGGCTTCTTCCTTCCTGCAAGAGCCTGACATCATCTTTTGTTCACAAAAGTCTCCAGCACTGGTATTACTCACTCTCAAATGGAAAATTATTCAACAGACAACATTTTGTCCCTAAATACCTTGCCACCAGGAGGATACTAAGAAAGTGTTGATATCCATGACTGAAAATAACTACTAACTGCTTTACAGACCTTAAAGAGAACCTTGTAAAACAAGTATGAGAAGTAGCTATGGTATGAGCAGTGATGGCACGTGATAGGTTGGTACAGGATGCAAGAGGGCTTGAAAAAACTTTAAGGTATTTTCAAGAGAGATAAAGTATGTCATGCAGAAGTTAAAGAATTTGAGAGAACCAATGACAGAACCCAGGATTTCTTATAACTACACCTACTTTGTAACCTTCAGCCAATAATCCTTCCACAGCAAAGTGACAGGGTTATTACTTCTTCCTTATGCTAACTATACATATGGTAAAAAAGACATCCAATATTTTCAACCATTCTGAGAATTTAAAAAAAAATAAAACAAAAACCTTAAGCAAAAAAACCACAAACCAAAACAGCTTATCATTGTTATTGTTTACACAGATAGACTCATCTCACCTCCAACACAGTGGAGCTGTTATTTTGAGCTGTGCTGCTGGGGAAAATACAAGGATTTTCTGTCTGTTCAATGTAAAAGGCAGATGCAAAGCGATATGGGATAAGTCAGAGTTAAGCATAAAGTTGAGAAGTACTCCAAATGCTTATCCAGTTCTGTGACACAGAGGCAAACACTGAAAACATAGAGAACATGATGATCAATGGACAAAACCCCCCTATCTGCAGAAGAGATGCACCCACTGTTGATAGTGGGTGTCATGTTCTGCTTCTGCAAAGACAAGTCCTCGGTCCTCTGTTTTCTCTCCCCCGGCACGTGTACACACAAACACAGTCCCTTAAACACCACACTTAACAAAGTGCAACAGAGGCCAAGCTTCACATGCAAAGGTTCCTAAATCTACCCCTTTTCAGATAGATGAGATTAATGTTCTCATGTCAGCCTGCTGACATTCCAATTTGCTCTCCAGCTTAAAGGCCTTCCTTAAAGCAATGAATAAAGAAAGGAGAGTCAGCAGCTTTCCTTTCTCCTTTTTCTGTCATCTGCTCTTCTCCATTCATACATATACATGTCCTCCTCCAGATTTTTACCAAAGCGTTTCTTTTGTTAAGTTTCTCCCTTCTCAGCCATTGGACATGGTTGGGTTTTCTTTTTCCCCTGAGAGACAGTGACAGTTTTGGACACAGTGACTTGCAGGACACAGAGTGGACATGAGTCTATCCATGGAAACCTGATCTATCTCCTCTGGTTAAAATAGCACAACTAACTGTAAAATTTCAAAGCAGCTAGACACTGAGCAGCTAATCCTACCTTACTTACCTCCTGCTATATATTCAAAAATAACAGCGTTCTCCATGCTCTAAGAAAATTCTCACCCCTGGTCTATAAATATCAGGAGCACCCAGAGGAGGCAGCCAGAGCTGAGGTCTCGCTCTGCCCCAGTAACACAGAGGCAGATCAGACATCCCTGCTCACACGGCTTCCAGAAACAGTCCCAGCCTTAAAACTGACCTCACTGAGTTTCTGTTTCTTTCCACTGATGAAAGGAGACAGCATGACTGGCTCAGATGTCAACATTTACCTTGTAGACATCTAAAGTTAGCTGAGCTGCACTGAGCTCCAGACATGACAAGGAGTACAGGGCACTGCACAGTGCCTCAGCAGCTGGTACAAAGGGTAACCATGCATGGGAGTACCAGAAAATCTGGACAATTTTCTGTGCCCATTTTATTTAAAGAAGATGACAAAACTGTTGTCAAATTAGAAATGGAGATCCTATCTGTAGAAGCTGAAAGTCTTAGAATAAAGAAAACTATGGCAATTTATCTGAGTAGGTACTGCAGATTTTGACTGCAGCTTCACTGAGTTGAGATTTGAAACTTTTTCAGCTTAGTTATAAGTCACAAAACTCCTCATAGCTCAAGTCATTCACAAATCCAGAATACTTCTCTGTATTGTGTCATATGCAGCACATTTGTTTTTCTCATTTGTTGTTACAGACAACATCCATGCCTTCAGTACCCTCTTTCTTGGTACTCTGCTGTTTTTCCCACTTATTTTCATTCCTAACCTCTAATGGCAATTGTGAAGGCAAAGCACAGCATTACTTTCATTCCTGCTTAATTCAATATGCTTATTTGCTTAAAAAATGTTCATAACATCCCCATTGCAATGAGGGCTGATTCCCCCAGACAGCTTTTGCTGATATTATTGTATGCTTAGTTTGTTTAAAAAGGTAGTCCTCGGATACAAGTCATCAAGTCATTTTGGTCAGCCTCATTTCTGAGCAGTCAAGTCAGCTGTTTAAACAATGTGCTTCCACCTCTCATCTTCGAGGTGAATTACTTCATTGGCAAGCAGGGTATTGTTAGCAGCATAAACTGTGGTTAAATTAAAGGCAAAAGTCAAATTCTCTCACTGTTTTACGAACACTGAGCAATTTTTTTTTAACTAACTAGATTATTGGAACTTTGTAATATAATTTAGGAAGAAAAAAACTTAAATGAAGCAAAATAAAATAACTCTCACCCCTATCTGGTAAGAGACATGTTCAGGCACTAAATGTTTTCTGCCACATGCTGGACTTGCAGTAGGATAACAGAGTTCAGAGGCTTCCCCACCACTCACCATGTCCTATAAAAAGGAAAACTAAATAGGCTTTTCTATCCATCCCTCAAACTGATTTGAGCAGGCATTTACACCAGTCCCAGGGAAAGGATTAAAAACTGTGAACTTTCAAAAGAGGGTGAACTCACACACATCTGGTAACCTGTAGAACTCTTTCAACCCAATTTTCTTCTGGCTGACAGCACTTCTTAACATTCATGATACTCATTCATGGATCTGATTTAAAAGAGAACAGTTTCCTCTGACAAATTTGGTCATGGGAGAAGGCTGTAACAGGCAAATCTGCACCTCTTTGGCAGAAGTTCTCCCTAATTGAAATTCATAAAAAAGCCATTTTTATAAACTTGTGTGTGCTTTTGCAGCTGTGAGTTTTTCTTTCTTTGTGTCAATCATTCACACCATCAGATGACCTCTTTGAAAAAATTAATAAGGACAGCTACATATATGTTAAAGGTAAATTCTGAAAAACACCAAAGAAAATATTTTTCTTACGTATTTGTGAAATGTGGGGCAACTTTGTATACAAGTATCAAGTTTAAGGAAACTGAAGTAGGTACAATCCTGAGCTCTCAGCTCGGGTGTCATTTAGGAGATGGACTCTTGGAAAACTTTGCCCTTTGGATAAATGTGTGGCCTCCTGCACTGGTAGTTGTGATTCTTTCATGTGATATCGAATGGTACTTGAGCAGGTTTGGACAGTCAGCCCCAGTTAAACCTCAGGAAAGTGCGAATGGGTTTTTCAGCGAGGGCCAGCTTGTATTTGGTTAGCAGGTTTTCAAAAGCATGTTTGTAAAAGGATACTGCTGCAAAGGAAGTAGCCCAGCTTCAACTCCCATTAACCCTTGACAGGTATGACTTAAAGCTGAAATCTCACACCTTCCCCGGTTTAGCTCTAAGTGCTCAGATATGTACATAGATAATTCTCAAATTCCCAGGGTTTATAGTTCCCAGCTCCATCTAATGAAGAAACATCCTCACAGTGTTTATTTTTTGAATGCACTAGCAAGCCTCCCTACTCTCAAGTCTCTGAATGCCCATTTCAGCCAGCTACCAATTCATGTCACACTGTAATGAGCATGAAATTGAACTATAAACCACACTTGGCCAAATTAGTATTAACAGAGGCAGGGGAAGTAAAACAGGAATGAGGGAAACCCAGTTCACAGCTGTGCAGATCATAACTAAAGTGCCACATGCAAGAACAAGATTACATTTTCTAACAAATTCCACAGAGATTAAGTCATCAAAATAATTCTGGTAGGGAGGATGGTTAATTCCACTAAACAAATCTGATATATACAAAAGGAAGTCTACTTCCTCTAAAAAGAAGCCTATGATAGATTTGAGAATAGCTGTAATGGCTAAAACCAGAGAACTTTATGACCATAGTAATGCAGTTGATTACACAATTAGGCAAACTTTGAAATTATCAGTTGCATTTTGGAAGTGAATAAAAATCCAAGTATTCCCACTCATAAACACAAGTGGAAGATATATTCTGCCATACACAGTCTTAGGAGGTGAGGGACATTAAAATAAATATAGTACTGGAGAAAAAGATCCAAAGGAAATTAAACTACTTATTTCCAGTCACAGAAGGATTCAACAGAGAATTGAAAATAGTGTGGAAGTCCTTCCACCCCATCTCCTGAATGATGGCCCCGAGGCTGTACATAATTACAGAAGTATAATAAAATGTTCCATGTAATACTTGCTTTGTCATCCTTCTTGAATAGACACAGACACAATGCCAGGCAGTTTTAGCGGTATGCAAAGAAAGTTAAATTTTTATTCTTTCCCACATCTCTATATTGGATATTTCATGCCTCCGAGGAAGAGGGAGAAAAGGCATACTCAGGTGAAGCTTTGGTGTGCTGCAGCAAAAACCTCTTATGGTATAATTTTGCCCTAGGACACAAGAAGAAATTTTGCTGTTTTTCAGAAACCAAGACATGGAAAGAAAGAACAGACATGGAGGAGAAAGAGAAAAAGGAATGTCCAAGACAAGCTGAGGTTAGAGGCTGAGTTGGAGAAAAGAATTTCAAAGTGACAAGAGATAGAAAACAAAAATACTGGTCAAAAGACCTAATATGGCTAAGCAAAATATTAGTCCATGGCTTTAGGAGAGCTCTTCTTAGTACTGGGCTCTCAAGACAGCTCGAGGGAAGCTTCTCCTTTTCTCTGGCACATTTATCAGTGACATGCCAATACACCAGGCTGTGAGAAGCAGCTCTGCATTGAGCAGTCAGGAGTGAGCAGGCTCTCAGAAACGGAGCTGGTGGGGAGAGCTGCACACACTGCTGGAGGCAGGGAAGGAACAAGAGCATGAAAAGCCTGGGGAACAGGCCCAGCTCCAGTTCATTCCCTCTCCATGGAAATGGCAGTTCCCCTTTGGATGGTGTGCACTGGCCTGTTTTGAGCACAATTATAACCATTCAAAGAACATCTTTGCCAGACAGTACCATCCTAATCATCCACACCACTCAGTTTCAGGCTATCATGTCAAAAAACACTTACACACAATTAGTAGTAGTAGTAATAATCTCACCACTAAATTAACGTGAGGTTTTGCCTCAACCTGAACATCACACCCCTTAGGATCAACAATTAGGGAAAGTAAAGCACTCAATTACCAGATTTTACACAAAATATAGATCTGCTGATGCACTTTTCCTATCCATCAGGTGCTAGTCTTTGACAGGACATGAGGAGTTTATTGCCTCCAAGAGTGGCATTCTCATCCAAGGCAACATCCAATAAATACACCAATACCTCTGTTAAGCAAACATCTCTTTTGTCAGAGGACAAGTGCTGTCCTTGTGTTTGGTCTCACATTAACCAAGTTCTATTCATCCTTAAAACCTGCTTGCCCCCAAAAAAGTATCACGTATTATTACTATATTCATAATATTATACTAATAGCAAAGATGTAAGTAGAGATCAGACTTACTACATGACAAATTAAACCCACAAGATATTATCTTCTTTTTGATGTTCATCTTGGGGTATGTGAAGAGAAAAAACAATGCAACGTGAAACAGACAAACCTTATATGCAACACTGTTTTTCAATACTGCCACTTTAGATGAAGCAAACATGCAAAACAGACAATCAGCTCACAGGATGAGAGTTGAGCTATCTTTCTGCAGTCTCAGAAACAACAATTGTTCCCTGACATGCAATAAATAAAAGGGTTCAAAATTTGGGCAGTAACAGAAGCCTCGAAGACCTTCAGACTGCTAACTCCCTGTGGTAGTCTGCCAAGCCAGCTGAGGGAACGGTGTGGTTTCTCCTTGGTAAAAAAGAAAACCAAAATTTGAGTGGAACATGCCACAGTCCCAGCAAAGTGCTGTCAGAGAAACAACACAAAGAAAGAGCTGGAATCTGAAATGCTGCTTGGGCTGAGTTCTTGCCTCAGGAAGAACTGGCAGGGCTGTGACTCAGGGAGGGAAGTTAACAGGACAGGTCCTTCAGCCAGGTGTAAGGGCAAATATCATCACCGGACATGACCAAAGGTTCTCCAAGAGCTGAACAGTCTGAGTTGCCACTGTTTAGATAAAACAAGGCCATGGCTATGGTTTCCTAGGAGAGCAGCTTCTAAAGTTCATCTCCCCCCCAGTCCAGGCACTCAAAGCCAAACTCAGCAACGGAGAGAAAGCTCACTTTGATCATACACACAGAAACACAGCTGAGCAGCCCAGGACAGGGCAGGATCACCACGCAGAGGTGCTGCCAGGCACCCACGTGTGGCAAACCAAGTGTGGTTCTGCTCTTCCCTGTCCATTTCCCACCTGGAAGCTTGACTCCAGCTCCCTGCACATGGTGAAGCACTGCATGCCCAGCAGCTGCAGCCCCAGCAGAGCCACCCAATCCCTATGCTGCCACTCCAGCAGCTTCTTGCTCCACAAGCAAACAGAAAGATATCAGAAACAAAAAATTGTAAGTAGAGGGAAAAAGAATGATCTGGGGAAAAGCAGATACAGAGGGAACAAAAATTATAATCAGGAAGAAGACATGCTGCACAACAGCAAGGAAAGAAAAGTTCAGAAGGCATGGAGTGGGATGAAAAACTTAAGAGTACACAAGAGCTGAAAAGGAAGATAAACAGCAATAAGTATCTTTTGCTACACAGGGCTCTCCATAGAGGAAAAAATGGGGAAAGTTTGCCTCTAATTAGAATTAACTACTTCCCTTCACCTCCACAGCACATCAGCTTCCCAGTTTCTGTGTCAGTTTTCTCTCTCCCTGCCTGTGCTAGGCAGGAGCCCTGGTGTGGGGGTTCAGGCACCTGCAGCCCTGGGTGGGGCCAGCCTTTGCAGAGGGGTTTTCACCTGGCACCACAGCAGGAACTGGCACAGTCCATCACACAGACCTCAGATAGCACAAAATACTGTATTCATTTCTATTCTAAAGAAATTGCCATGTTCATTTGGACATGCCTATTAAGGCTTAGAAAAATAAATTTGAGCAACTGCCAAATTTGAAGCCTTGCGTTTGATAATATTTTTTTTTTCTCCCAAGTAGCATAATGGGCCTAATCCATATTGTGGGCAAGCATCCTGTAAAATTTAATTAAAAGCCCAAAGCCGGTAAACAAAGTGATATTATGACACCAGAAACGTAACAGTTTTGTGAGGTTTCAATGTAACTCAAGTCACAGGTGGTTCACAGTCCATGAACCCCTTTGCAGTAACTCCCTACTGTACTTTTTTGTATATGTTACACATTGGGGCTTAGTGCCCCTAAATGTTTCCTGGAAGAGGAGATGAAATAATTATCTTGGTATACTTAGCCTTCACTAAACAAAAAAATATTTCCATTTCCACCCTTTGGGATTTCATACGCCCTGAAGTTTGATGGTTAAAAGTGCTGTACTAAGTACTAAGACAGATCATAAAAAAGGTTCAGGCTTTTCTCCAGGGAAATGTTACGCTGTGATCTCACTGTTTTCCCAGATAAATTTCATTGCATTGTTTCTTTTGCAGCAGTTTTAGACCCATGTGAATGCCATAGCCAATACCAGATGTGCCTCCATGCACTTGCAAGAGAGCTCTGAACAAAGAAAATCCAGGAGAGCTGGAGTTCTGCTTAATGAGAACAGCCCTGGGACAAAGCTTTAATAGTTTAACTAAAATTACATTCAAAACTTAATTAGCAGAAGCTCTGAACTCACAAGCCATGGCCCATGAGTTCTAATACACTAATTAGCTAAGACACCCTTTAAAGCCAAGTACAGCTGAACCTTCTTGAAGAGCTGTCACGTGAGCCCTTGGATCTGAGGCAACATTTGTGCTGCACATGGGAAGTTCAGCATTATTTCACCACAGTGCTGCTGCACATACAACCACTGCAGGTCCCAATTACTCTGGGTAACAAACAAACTATAAAATGTTCATAGCATATAGTGCTACACACAAGGAGAGATCAAAGCAAACTTTAAGCATGGGCTTTCAGCAACCCAGGTCTAGTGGAAGGTGTCCCTGCCTGTGGCAGAGGGGCTGGAACTGGACAGTCATTAAAGACCCTTCAAGCCCAAACCATTCTGTGATGATTCTACAACTCACCTACAGTAATGTGAGCCAAAAAACTTGGACAGCTGGAAAAGAATTTTCAAAACCTCAAAAAAATTACATCCTTAAGAAGGATAAAAGCATTAGAAGATTCATTTCAAGCAAGTAAAAATCTGATGTTTCAGCAATTTTGAATAAACTGTCACATTTTTTGAAAATAACTTTGGTAACACAGTCTGTCTATTTTGACAGATTACATTGTCTGGGAAATAAAATTCACCACAGGATCCCAAAGAAGGTCTGGGTTATCCCACTGTCTTTAGTGACATTATTTAAGCAAGATTGCTGATTTCAGTAGGAAATTCAGTTAAGTCCATATTTTGGGATATGAAGAAGTACTGCAGGTATTGAAGAACCTCACAAGGAATACATACAGATTTTTTTACTGTAAAATTTTCCCTTTGAAACTAACCCTTAAAAAGGTTCAAATACCTTTTTGTTATGTTGTAGTTCACATAAACATCTGTATTTCAGCTGTTACCATTTCCAAATCATGGAAATTTTCAACATGCCTTACACAGTGGAGAATGGGAAAGAGAAATTTAATTTAGCACTATCAGGGCAATTTGTATTTGTTAAGAAGACTATCCTACAGTCTTAAAGAAAAAGAACAAAAGGAAATTTTACACTCCTGTGACAGATTTCCAGCCAGTGAAATCCACAGTGCTTGATTTATTTACCTTTGAAGGACAAACATAGGCTTTGCCAGGATTTGGATGTCTTGTGCCAGGGCATTTCAGTGGTTGAAATCTGATGCTTCTAACAGCCAGTCATTAGTTTTCTTTCTCTGAGGCCTTATTTTTCCTGCTAAAAAGGTGTGTTTCTACCTTTCAAGATAACTAACATAGGCTGAAATTAGACATAGCTTGCTACCCAATGGTTAAGAAAAGGGGAACCTTTCTAACAGGAAAACTAGGAAATCTCTTTCCCTGCCCCCCAAAGCAATCAAAACCCCTGCAGCATTATTGGGTTATTTTATTTTAATGGACCTTGGTCAGTTTATAAATGTGCTTATATGGCTGGCTGTAACCACAGGGGATAACCTTGAGAACCCAGAGGATTACTCCAGCCCTTTGCCTCATTTTTTTCTAACCACATGTGACACTCAAGTCAGAGACAGAAGGTCTTTAAATATATGGCAAACTAGATAGAGCCACCCCCTGGCTGGTGCTGACCTTGTGTGGCCAACCCTCAGGCACAGCTGGGGCACCCTGTACAGCACCTTGTGTTTGCTGTGCTCCCACCCCGAGACAGCACACAGCTCAGACCTGAGTTTTAAAAATACACTTCTGCTGGGGTGATGTCCACTGCCAACACCCGGATTCAACAGATAATACAAACCATGAAACGTTGACTAGGCACAAAGTGCAGTGTGCTGTAGGAAAACCACACACAGCTGAAAACTGGGCCCTGGTACCGAGTTTGACCAGAGACCCTTTGAGCCTACTCAACACATGGAACAGCATCTCACCCACCCCAGTGGAGTGGACACTGGGCATCAATTCTGCTTCCACCAAACACTGCCAAGAGTAGCAGGCAAGCATCAAATATTACAAATTGCAACCACCCTGTCACTGTTTTACATGTGGAACTGCATAAAACTCACACTGACACAAATCCATAGCTAATAGCTATTAGGGTGCTTACTATCTACATGGAGTGTCCTTCTTTTCAGCTTTATAGAATGTACATGAGATCCACAAAACATCAAGGGAAATCTTAACCAGGAGTGCAGAAAAACTTACTTCCAACAGGTTGAAACCAATAACAAAATAAAAAAAAGAGATAGGAGTACATCAAAGTACAGTATTTAGTTCTGCTTGTATGTGTAAAGCACTAAGTCTTCCCTTGAGGATAGAGAGTTGTGATGTTTGCTCCTGCACTGTGCTGCCTCTGTTAAACCCATAGAAAGAGTTCAGGCCTCATGATAACTTTGCAACTGCTGATCCAGTAAGCTGCTTAAAAAGACTCTTGATCTCCCAAAGCAAATTTTTTACTTCCAGTTTCAAGTTACAGTCCCTATTTCAAGTGACTAAAAAAAGAAGAATCAAGGGGAAAAACATTTTTAAATGAAGAAAAATTAAAATGAGACATGCAAGCTTTCCATAGAAATCAGCCAGCAAGAATTCAGCCACAGCCACTGTTCAGATTTCAGTCCAGTTCAAGGCGATAGGCTGGCAGTGAAATGAGGTTAATCTTCCCCCTTTCTCCTGTAAGTAAATGTAGAAAGGAGTCTAGCTGGACCTGAAACACAAAAATGAGTTTCCATCGCAGCCACAGCAGTGACTGCTGCTCTCCAATTGTGAGGAAATGCTTCATGTCACATGGCCGGGAAGAGAAACCCACGGAGAAGAAAACTCATGAGATTCATCCTCCTGCCTCCCTTCCAAATCTTCCTAAGTCCCAAAGGAGAGAGAATGCAATCTCACACTGGGTTGGATTTTCCATCAGCCTGTCCCAGCCCAGAGGGCACTGCAGAGCAGAGCTCTCAGCAGCCCAAGCTGGGGCAGCATCCCAGCACCTTCTCTGGCTGCAAACCTATCCTGGCTTCCTTCTGCTTCAGAAAATAATTCACAGAAATTAAGTAGTTCACCAGAAAGACACCTAAGATAGTCTTCCTCTTTCCAGTCAATTTCCCACTGATGGAGAAAATCTGATCATGTTCCCCAAATCTCCAGCTTGTAGAACTGTTTGCTCTGTAGACTGTCATGAACAAATTAAATGCAAAGTAAATTTATCAGGGACTTTTATTTCTAGTAAGCATATGGGGAAAAGAAACAAAGCAAGCAAACAAAGAACAAACCCACAAACTCTTAGAGGAATCACTAAGACACTAGAAATGCATGTCTATACATGCAGAGCAGTCACTGTGCTTTATTTCTACTTGTGAAGCAAGACAGGTTGAATTATAGAATCCGTGTGTCCTCTCAAATTCAAGTATTCCTGTCCATCCCAGGTGAACAATGAAGGAGCTGCTCTATAACAGCGATGCCTTCAAAGGCTCTGTAGCAATTTTATTTATACAACTTAGATTTCACTTTAGTTATTTTCAATGAGACAGGGTTCAATCAATACCAGTTCTTATTGCCAACTCTCCTGCACATTATTCAACTAACAGCACTGCTTCCTAATAACCATACTTGCTTAATAATTAATGCAGCTAGTGTTTGCAAAAATTGCACAAGTTGTATGAACAAGGATGAGGCATAAAGGTCCCAGGCACATTGAAACAAATCTCTCCTTTTCACACATTCACTCTCAAAGTGTAAACATGAAAAAATATTTGGCTCATTTTCACTTTATTTAGGCCACACAAGACCAGGAGGTGGCAACATTTGGATACTACTCTCATGCGGAAATCTTGAGCATCTGGGAGAAAAAAAAAATACTATAAATAAAATATATAGATGACTGAAGTAAATGGGGACTGCACATATGAATCCAAGAACTTTATTTGGCCCATAGAATGGAAAACCAACATCAGCTAAAACCACAATGGATATAATTTGTCAGGTCCAAATGCAAGAATACAAATGGAAATGACAGAGACAGAACACTAAAACCTCAAAGGGGATCTGCAATAGACATCAAAATACTTACAGAAACTACAGAGAAACACACTTGAAAATAAATAATTGAGGACAAGTCTGTTAATATAATTAGTTCCTCCAGTGCAGGAAAGGTAAAATAGAGTAGGGAAGTCAGGATGTGGAAAAAATGGAGATTTATCACAAGTAGCATGCCTCTGTTTACAAACAAACAAACAAAACAACAAACCCAGTTAATAGTAACTTTCTACAGCCACCTCACCAGCACATGCCCTCACCAGGAGCAGTTTATTTATGCTATACATAAATCCAGGAGGTTATCATGCCAGGTAGTTTAACTGTTGATATCCCTGTGATTGTGACAGCCAAGTGCTTTTATGCAAAATATGACTTAAAAATTACACAGCATGTGGAATGAATCAATAATTGAGCAAATCTGCTCTCTCATGAACAGTTTTCAATTCCTGTGTGAGGCAAAGCAGAAGCAAAGTCCTTGGGCAATCAGACAATACACCACTGAACTTTATGCAGCAAGGCTTGCTCTTGGATTACATTTTTGAAAGCAATGGTTGGCAGAAACAAACATATCTGTCTTCTTGCCAGAGCTTGATGAGCTCCTGTTGGAGAAAAGAATGCCCCTGCAAAAACCAGGCAGAATTAGGCTTTTGTGGGAAATGGAGGTACAGGGAGTGACCACTTTAGGGTTTGTGTTTTCAAGCGCCTTGCCAGCACTAACATCTCAAGACAAGTACTATTTCACTTCAGTAATGTCTAGCAATTATTCTCCTCCATCTGGATTGAGAATATCTCTGGATACAAGGTGACAGTGTCTACCCACCCCTCTGCCAGTCTATCAAAGAGCTAAGTCTTTCTGTTACATGACTCTCAACTCTGATGCACACAATACATCGGGCTCAGTCCCTCTTTCAAGAAGACATTCATACAGGTACCAGGACTCTCCTTTTTCTTTTGTAAGGGCCTCTGATCTGGAAAGAAAGAAATTTGCTGCGACTTATACTCCCTTTCTGTTTTTCTGAAGCTTTTGGTATACTGTCTTCATCCTTCATGTCTGATGATTTGAATATCACTGTTCTGACAGACACATCATTTCCCTCCTTACAAGTGTTTCTATTACTCTTTCGACTTCGAACTGATCATCATTCTGATTTAAATGCAACAGTTCAGTTAACAAGTTGTCTAAAAAGATAATCAAGACTCCTTTTCCTACATTTCCTTGTCACTTGCTAGCCTGTAATACTCAAGGGCTTCCATTCCAAAATCTCTTTGAATTACAGCTCCTCATTCACTTCTGGAAGACTCAAGGTTGGATTAAACTTCTTATATTGCTTCCTGTTACAATCATAAAAGGACTCTTTCTGTGTCTTGCATTACTTTCTTTCCATTCTTCATTTACTTCTTTGTCATTTGCACTTCAGTAGCGCTTGGAGGTCCTGATGAAACTGTCAAAAGAAGTTTGCACATTACAGCACTGGAATAGAGGGGCTCTGCCCCAGGAGCTAGAGATGGAAAGAAACAAAGACTGGATCATTATCTTTGTGGGAAGGATGAACCAGCAAAATACAGAAACAAGACCTGCCCAAGCTTACAAGGAAGTCTCTGAAAGAGAAGCCAGAGCTGAAAGGCTCCCCATCTCCTCTCTCTGATATTCTCTTTCCCAGGGCACTTGTGCCTATCTGAACTATTCAATTATGCAAGACCAACACATAAATGGCTGTCATCTGACTTTTGCAGCCTCCAAAATCTGTTTTTTCAACTGCCAATGATGGAGTTGCAACAGACCAAAAGCAGTTGATTATGAAAAATGAGTTAAAGGAGTAAACTGGAATGGATGATCCCCAGTTCCATTCAGCAGCACCTCAAGGTACTGAATGGACTAAAATGACAGTCCAAGACATTTGATAGTAAATGAAGCAAACACATGCTTTGAAGAACAGAACATAACATCACTTCTAAGCAAAGATGAGATAATAATTTTTCACAAAAATATATTTATTGCTGAATGCCTTATATTAAAAAAAAAAAAAAAATCTACAAGAACTCCAGCCTGGAGCATATAATGGTTTATGCAACAAATACTTGTGAAATGCCTACTTAAAAAGTTAAACCCCCTGGAGGGCTTGTGAATCTTTTAGTTGTAATGTACCCCTGGAGGATTTTATTTTGTATCTGCCTAGCCTAAAGTTAAAGAGCACTTTTTGAACATGTTTGCTTTACTTGAAGCTAAAATCTGAGTTACTTGGGGGAGGGCAATGGAGAGTCTAATAAATCTTACAATATACTTCTTGGCAAGAAAACTACTTACTGGTGTCATGAAGAAACAACTTTAATGCTCTCTAAAGAAATATTGGTTTCAGAAGTTACTATTGTATTCAAGACACATGGAAGCTACATTAAATCAAGTTGTGAAACATACTTTGGAATATGTGTTTGAAAAAAAGTTAAATCTTAAAACAGATTCTGACATATTAAAAACAGGAGGAAAAAAATGGAAAAAAAAGAGGAAAGTTTCTAAGGCTTCCATAAATTTTGAAGGAGGAAGTTTAAAACTTGGGTGTTCCTCTCCATAAGTCACATTCCACAAAGAAACAGCTTGATTTTATGTATATAGTTTTACCATTCAAACTTCAGTGAGGTTTTCTTTTTAAGCTTCTATTTTCACCATTAAAAACTGTGTATTTCTAAGCACAGGAAACATGCAGAGGGAGCCCACTTGCTCTGAGAATACCAGCTAGAGTATGTTTTCTTACTCATACTTGAGAAAGTGCCATAACTCTTGGCTCAATGCTCCCAGTTACTTTCTTCCCCAAACACTGCATCCACAAATGGATCAGCTAATTAATCTAGACATAATTAATTAAGGCCACCAGCAGCAGAACAAAACTGCTTTGCCAGTTGCCCATGCATCCGGATGACCTCCCATATGCTACCCAGAGGAAAAAATTGAGAAGCCTAATCTTTACAAAAAATCAACTGTAAAAACAATAAAGGGAATTTAGACCCTTTGAAAGAAAGCAGATTGAGCAGTCAATTTATCCTGTGAACAGGCTCAGCTCAGACAAGAACAAGGTGCCATGTTCAATTCTGTGCTTGAGGGACCATTACTACAAAGGAAACAAGTTGAATTCAAAGTCCCTCCACTTCTGTGCTTTCTGTTTGAAGATGACTGCAGGAATTCGAATGAGAGCAGGTGCCACAACTGTCCTCCTGTGGCATAGTTGGGTGACTGTTAACAAAAATGTTTTCTTGGAAGTATTTACAACCATAACTAACTTCTAGTTCTCCTTCCTTATATGATTTATTCTGGTCTAAAGAAGCTAACTCAGTAAAATCAAGACAATAATTAAAAAAAAAAAAAATCTGCATACAAGTTAGACTGATGCTTGCAGTCTGTATTTCTTAATTCCAAACTGCACTTCCTTTCCCAAGCCTGGATATAGCAGATATGGCCTAAGCCACATCATACAACTTTTGTCTTGTTAATCCTCTGTTGAATGCAGAGTGTAATTGTGAAATTATGGTCAGTTAGACCAAGTTTGTTGGGTTTTGTTTGCTTTTTTAAGAATGTGATGCTAATGATACAGAGAATTACTTCTCCAGCTGCTAAAATGAATCCACTTGTAGGCCAGAACTGGAGCCAACAGCTCCTAAAAAGTGCACAACAATATTGCAAATGAGAATTCTTTTCCTAAATGTGACTGGATTCAAAATTCTATAGGACATGTTCAACATATACTTTTCATACAGCAAAGACTCTTTAAGGTGGAAATTTGTTTCCCAATTTAGCCTTATCTTTTGCTTCCTCCCTCACCATTCCCATGGCACTGTGGGCAGCAAAGACAAGAGGGTTAAAAGGAAAAAAATACAAAAAAAACCAAACCCTCAACACCTCAATGTATGCCTTTCAAAACATCTCAATTCTGATGTATCTGAGAATTTAACTCCATCACTGGATACTGATAACTGAAATTAAGTAAGCAGCATATTTTCAAAGCTTCAAATTCCAAAGTAAACTTTATCGGGAATCTCAGAATAATTGTCTCAACTCTGCAAATTAGAATGAATATTTAATGCTACACTGCTACCACCACAAAAAGCCGACATCTTTTGATAAAGACACTGATGTATCTCAAAGCGTCCTGGGAGGTTGAAGCTGGCTTGGATCTAGGTTTCAAAAATGACAAAAAAATTATCAACCCTCAGTTCCTAACTGCCTAACATTAGTCTTCAAAGTTAAAAGGGGGATTAAAAACATCACTAAGTAAAGCAAGAAAATACCAGAAATGTTGGATTTCCAGCACAGTCCAATTTTATCTCCTAATTATTCAAAATGCAAGCTGCCAAGTGCACCAACCATTATGACAACAAAAATCTGATCCAACTTTGCAACAACAAAAAATGTTTATCGGAGAGTCTAAACCACAGACTCATTTTGTAAACTTGGAAGCAATTCCAGAGCTAGTGCCGTACATCTCAAAGAAAAAGATAAACCTTCACTCACATTTTTATGTAACAACAAATGGATCAGCAGTCTCCATGCAAAAAAAAAAATGTAAATCCTTCACAGTTGAAGCCACAAGACTTTAATAACAACTCCTTCTTATCAGGGATATTTCCACTAACATAAGTGCAAGTAAAACTCTTGGCAGAAGTGTCCCGAATCGTGCGTGTCGAGAGCAGGGAGCAAGGAACAAAGCTGGCTCTCGGAACACGCACTTGCTGCTTACAAGAAAGGAAATGTTTTACCTGCTTCAGGAAGGGTCTTGCAAGGTTTTGTCCCCTTCCAAATCATCTCTGATTTGCAAAAACTTTACACAGAAATTGAAGCCAAATGGCACCTGAGAACTACAGACTGAACAGCGAACTAAATACTTAAACAGTTTGTGTGAGAACAAGTCGCAGGCAAATGCATTTGAAGCGGGAGGAAAATTTCATGTTCTTTCCCACCCCTCACATTTTTTCAAATGCTTCTGGAGGATGAGCTGGCTCAGCAGATCA
Source organism: Taeniopygia guttata (assembly GCF_048771995.1). NCBI lineage: Eukaryota > Metazoa > Chordata > Aves > Passeriformes > Estrildidae > Taeniopygia > Taeniopygia guttata. The sequence goes on along the minus strand of NC_133036.1, from coordinate 179,864 downwards.
GAATGGAAAATGGGTGTCTTTCAATAACAGGCTGCTTTTCCAAACTCAGCCCAGTTTAATAATGGCTGAAAACTATTATCCAACAGGTGGCCAATGTTGAATGAAATAGGGATTTCACATCCAGTTTCTGTTAAGTGCCTGCAACACACAACTGGCAGTTTGAGCAGACAGGTCAAGCCCTGGCTCTCCAAGCTGTGACCGAGGTGTGCTGTCAGGGCAGGACAGTGGCTTACACCTGTTTTGTGGCAAAGGACTTCAATTAGCCAGTGCTGATAAATAGAAACCAGGAGTGAGCTTGCGTTTTTAAAAGAAAGATGAAGAGGAGAATTTTACTTACAAGACTTTTGCCTGATTAATTCCAGCAACAGGAGATATGTCTAGTGTGTTTACACTATATAAATTATTATTGCATCAAATTAAACTCAAACCAACTCTTAAATTTTGTTTGAAGCTAGTAGCTGTAGGACTTTGCCATCTGATACAGCTCTGCTATCGTGGTTTATGGAGCAAATGACTAAGCTATGAAATTTTACTGGATGAACCTCAGCAAAGTGCTTCAGGCTTCTCAACATTAGGACATCTGAGAGTATGGCTACATGGCAAGCATTCCACAGTAATAGCTCGTGTCAACACTTCTACTGGGGTAAATAAAGGCATAAGCTGCCTCAAATTACCTTGTATTTACTGTGGGGTATAGGGGAATGCAGACAGAACTTCATGGAGCAGCCAGTCCTTGGTGTGTCCACCACCTCATTCACACAGAGACCATCTGCCCAAAACTGGGACCAAACTCCCAGATCAGCCTCCAAAGCACTTGGTTCTGAGATCTCCCCCCTAACCAGGCACAGTTTGCTACATGGGTAAGAGGGGATGAGGGGGCTTTACCTCTCCCAGCACCACCATTCCATTCTTTGCCTGGCTGCCAAGCACCTTCAGCGCAGACAACCTATTTTAAGCTCCCCCTGTCACACTGACACTATGGCTGTCCCCATAGGCTTAAAGGGCATGGCAAACCACCATGCAGAAGAACAGCCCCTAGGAGAAACCAAATAATGAGCAACATGTGTTTTGGTACAGAAAGGTGCAGAGAACATGGCCTTCCCTTTCAAGGCATATGAAGGAAAAAACCTTGGAAAAGCAGGGAACTAGATACTGTTTTCTCAGCAATATTTAGTCTAACTCAGTCTCCACCTACATTCACTTCTGCACTGAAAGAAATACACTTTTTAACATTTTCTTTCCTTTATATCCTACCCAGTGTCTTCTCTCAAAAGTATTCAAAAAAGCTGGAAAAGGGCAGCATCTCCTCATGTGACTGTACAGTAGGAAGTGTCTTCTGCACCACAAAAGTAAAAATCACTACTTCCAATGCTGTTTTTCACTTGTGTGTTATTGTGACAGTGTTATTGATGACCCAGTAACAAAGAGGATAAACCCCACATTGTCAAGACTGTGGTTGCATATATACGCATACATTCAGGAAAAAGAAGGCAAATTTAAAACAAGTGTTTCCATAATAAGTGAGTGTTACAAAATGGTATTTTTCCTCCTAAATGCACGGATAAAGGACCTTTTGCTAGTCTCTGAATTTGCCTTTCACAGCTACATCATCAAGCAATGTCTTGCCCAATAAAAATATTTCTGCAGAATTTAATAACTACATCTATAGCACCTTGTCTGAGATTCAAAAGCCTTGGAAATTAAAATATGGCAAGAACAGAATTTATGACAACTCTGTGAAGTAATGTCTATGCATACATTCCCTCTTAATGTCATGATTAATTTACTGTTAGGACTATATTGTAACAAACTTATTTTTAAGTTATGGTTCTCCCCCGAAACAATGCCCACCCACAAAAGCCAAGCTGTTGGTCCCTGTGCCTGCTGAGCTGTTTTCTGCCTATGATGGCAGAAAATGATGAATGATGGCAACCAGAATAAAAGTCAACAATTTTCAGATGTGTTAAAAGCTTCAAGCTCTTTGCAGCACTCCCCATAAGCCATAAGCAAATGTGATACTGCAAAATGGCTTGTCATCACCCTCTTCCTGCCCTTCCCAACACATATATTCCTCATGAAGGGATCTTTTCTCTCCAATAGCACCTCTGAGATACTGAAACCTTACTGCTCTAGTATAGGAAATGGCAAGCAAAGATGTCTGCTCTTACACAAACAATTCTATTTATGAACTGAAAACAACTTCCAGAGTTGGCATTTCCAATATATTTATTATTTCAAGGATCATTAATCTTTATAAAGGACAGAGCTCTGAGTTATAACGAACTGCTGTCAGCATAAACTACTAAAGGCATGCCTAAAGTAACAACACTTCTATGTCAAACGCTATCATGTAAAATATATTCATTGAAAGGGAGAAAAATCCCATAGATCTCAATTTTGCTGGCACAGATACACACAATTATTCCATATTTTCAGTAGAAGACAGAGAAATGGACATAGTTCAATGAACTCAACTTTGAAGACCCTGTTCCGTTACATACTTAAGAAAGTTAAGAGATGCAAACTTCAGCTTTAACAATTCTGAGTGGAATAAAACCTGCTCCACTTTCCAATAATAATACATTCAAACACACTGCTACTGCCATGCCTTTACACCCAATTTTTCCTAAGTCCCACTATTATTCCTCATCAGTCTCCTTCACAGATCTGAGTAACCCTTTTTTTCAGGCATCAAACAATATAGACTAAATTCTCATTCAGTCTCTACTCCAGTATTTACTGGCATGTTTACATATGGAAACAAGAGTGCAATAGGTATTCCAGAAAAGCTGCTCTGCAAACACTCTGTATCACAATAAAAGTTTGCACAAGCAAGCGCATTAATTACTGATAAATAAAAGCACTTTTCATTCTTTCATTCTGTGCCTGTAACAAAGGGTCTTATCAGCTTCCCTACATAAACAAGCAGTAAATAATTTGCACTGTCAGTCTTCTTGGTTCAACCACCCTTGGCTCTTCTGTGAACTTCTTCAAGCCTGCCCGTTATCTTTTTTGTTTTGTTTTGTTTTTTTCTGGGAACAAAAAGATATTACAGTGGTGGCAGACAATATATTGCACACTGCCTGTGCACCCACCAGCCTGGGGCTGGCCTCAGCACCCACACTGAATACACCTGAGCTCCCCAAACAGATAGGGCCAAGATGGGCATTTGCAAACTCCACAAGGAACAAGGGGCAGGGCAGAATAACAATACTTCAGATCCATAATGAAACTAGCTAATACTTTAGCTAGTTTCTGAAGAAGTGATACTTCTTCTACCCTGCAATACTCCAAAAGGAACAGCAAGTAACAACTCAGCCAGGGCTGTAGCCTACACTCACTAAAATTTCCTACTGACTTTCAATAATTCCCTAATGAGGGGTGCAAAAAGTCCCCAAAAGGAAAATGATTTTTCTAAAGGTCACATTCAAATGCTTCTAAACAAGTGATTATTTTCAATCTGACCTCTTTGGTATCAATTGGAACTTGGCCTGAGAAAATGGTTTCGGGACTCTGCCCACTGGTTTGTTTGTACAGTGGCACAGGAAATATGTAAATAGATTAAATTTACAACAAAGTGCCAAGCATTTGAGATCACTGGTTCTGTAATATTCTCTGCTACATGATTATAACAGCCAAAGCCTGACTCTAGGAAGGCAGCACCAAACCCCCTTTGAAAGCAGACACCCTGCAGTGGCCCATGGACCCTCTTTCCACCATCCCAGGGCCATCACACGTGTTCACACATTATCAGCCTCTGCTCAGAGTGAGGACAGACTGAAATTACATTGAGTGTCACACACCAGGCTACAGGTGCAATGGGTGACAGCCCAGGAGAAAGCATCTTCTGTGCCCAGCTCATTTGTCCTGTTCACTTTTGGGTGAGTGATTCTCACTGCCATTCATAAATCATGTCTTCTGAAGAGAATTCAGATTTCATTCCTAACCTCCCCCTCTACAAACACATCACTGAGTCAGACCCAGCTTAACAGATCTGAGCAGCTTTTACCCAGTGTGAGAGTTCCTTAGTGTTCCTCTTCCCTGTTTGAAGTTCTCCAAACCAAGGATATTCATGTTTAGTCATATGTTTAGTTTAACCCTTTACCATCTAACAAACAATTTCAATTACTTGAGTAATAAAATGTATCATGCTATCAAACTGAAAAAAAGAAAGAAAAGCGTTCCTAAAAAGATAGCATGACAGGACATTTACTTTCTTCTCTCTAAGAATATACAAGTTTTCACTTCAAGAGAATATATGAGAGAACCAGGTTTTTTTTAATAGACAATTAATGGTACATTTTCAGCTCTACTAGACCAAATCAAGTTGTCCTTCTTTGCCTGAATATTCAGAATTTGTCTAGTAATAGAAAAGGTTCTGAACCCAGCAGAAAGAAATCTTTTCTAAAACAAAGACATGCTGAAAAAGTGAGACTTGCACTACTAGCACAGAACATCTCTCAAACCACATGGGTGAATTTTAACATTTATATCCCTACTAACTAGACACAGGCTCAAACAAAAAACCACAAATATGGTGAAAGTCTGAATGCAGATCTGAATTTTATAGCTCACACCCCAACTCCTCTCTTAACAATGGCTGGAAAATGCTTTTTGAAACTCCTACAATATTTGTTCCATACACAGGAAATGAGTTTAATAGTACATTTTTGGGGATTAGCTTTGCTTAGCTGTCCAAACCTTTGATTCAAAGTCTGTAGATAGTATTGCTTTAGTTGCTACACAGAAATAGACATATTTCCTGATGGGATGCCTCCCTTGCTCACATGGTCATTCACCTTAATCCCTGTTAACTTTATAGGATGCTATAGTGCACATATCACTAGCTGCAAAGGAAGTCCTTCATACAAGTTTCTTAGCCTTCCTCTATTCACAGCATGAAAACGGTGAAGATAAATATACTGCTGATGCATGGGAATTGGGAAGTTGGATAAAAAGTATTACATTTTTACAGAGGAATTCCTCATTTCTAGACAACATAAAGCAGCTCCTGAGGATGAATTTACTGCTTTTCTGCTTCAGCATAGTGGGCTGTATTATGACCCTGCAATCCACTGCGAGCAAGGCAGCAGCAGAGAGCTGCAGTGCCCTGGAGCTGTCTGAGAGATGACTGCGATTCACTGAATCACAGCTTCCTTTCCAATTTCCACTCTGCCTCAAGTAACACAGCCAGCACTGCCTCTGCACTGTCCTCTTCCCTAAACGATTCTGCTCATGAGCTGGCTATGCTCCACTGTCTTTCCACTCAAAACCAGGCAAGCAAGGAGGTAGGAGATTTGAGGAGAAATTCTTTCAGCTCCAAAAATAAGTACAAGCTACACATGTTTTTCGTTAGCCATCTGTACAATGGCTATGGTAGAGCAAGGTGTGGTTATTTAGTAGATCTGGTGTGTACTTGCCTCAAGCCTTCGTTTGGTGTGCTAGACAGCACAAGATTGCAAAGGATTCTTGGTGTTCCACACCAAATGCACACCCTGCTAGTTGGACCACCACATGGCTTTGTTTCTCCTCAAGACTTAGTTTCTGAAGACTGTAGCATTTAAATCAAGCTAGAGGAAAGGCAGCAGCTGTTAAAATAGAAATATCTAACACATTTTGAGGCCTGAGGAACTGGGAGGGGAAAGGAAGCACAGGGCAAGTATTGATAAAGTGTGATCTGTGGGCCCATAGGTGGCAAAGTAAGCTTTCAGTGTCCAAAAGGAGAGGGGAAAAAGCCCTGAAAACAACAATAAATGCCCATATCCAACACACAGACTATGAACCCTGATTCCAGCCAGACTGACCAAATTCTCCAAAACCACAGAGCTGCCAGATTTAAACCATCCTTACAATTCAATATTCAGAGAAATCATCCTTGAATACATAATAATAGGGTTCGAGATGCCATAAAATCCTTTTTAGACAGGCAGAATATTCCTTAATTCTGTCCATGTTTACAAGGAGTGGTGAGCAGGGAAGCTACAGACTGGGATGTGCCCGGCTGCAACATGCAGCTCTGGGGTGTGCTCATGCTGCCAGGCTAGAAGGACAATAAATGCCTCTTCAGCACCATAAATTTAGCTGTGCTCTCTATTGTTTAAAAGAACAAATTACATTCGCAGCAGAGAATTTAGCAGAATCAACTAAAAAGCTTGGGAGTACCCATCACTAAGCATCAGTCACCATTTCTAAACATGACCGGGGGTGATGCGTCACAGACAACACCAAAGGAGGAGGGAAGAGGTGTTAATTAACCTGTAAACCTGCCCCACTTTGTGCTTCAGATAGCACAAAGGCCGGCCACAATCGGAGGCATAGTTCACCCTCATTATAAGGCTCTCCATTACAAAGCCAGTGCAAAGAAAAGCCTACTGCTTTGACTCACCACCCCACTTCAGCTCTTTGTAAACATTTTGACATGCATTTCACTCATGTACAAACTCTGCTGCTCCAGAGAATAACCTTCAAGAGAGGGTAATTTCATTATTCAAGCAAACACCAGAAAAACTTCATCTCCTTGCAAAGCTACCAGTCTAACTGGTGCATCAGAGCTTGTCTTCAGTCGAATTTGAAGACACCTTTCCCTTTCCAATTTAGTCTGTGTAGTCCATTTCATTTAGTAACAGTAGTGAAAGTCTGGCGTTCTCCTCATGCTGTATTTTATACCTATTATGATTTACTCACATGCCAGCCATACACATTGCCCCTACATTCCTATTAATCTTGCCTTGACCTTATATGCATCACCAAGAGCAAGGTACAGCAAAAAGCAGGAAGTCCACATCACTTGAATGCACAAATTTAGCTCATACATGAAAGACATGCCCCTCTCAGGACCTTCTACACGCTTGTCCAAAGTCTCATCAGCATGACTGAGAAGTAAAATATCTTTTCTCTATATATGTCAGAACATCTTTGATTAATAAAAACTTTTTTAGAATTAGACTTCTTGAGCCACTGGATTGTAACTAGAGCTGGACAGTTCAGAAAGGTCCCTTTCTGAAACATTTTAGGAAGATTACTGTAGATCAAAAGAAACAATGTAAGAGGTTGGGCTATTTTGCAAGGGGAGATTATATAAACTTCAAGGAGAATTAAAATATTCTTTTTTCATTCTTCCTTTGCTCAGGAAAGTAGGTGATAAATACCTGCCTATTCATAAAAACATAGTAGAGCTGACACTGAAGTTCTTCATATTTCTCTGATGGGGAAATGAGAGAAAGTGGGTAGAACCAGTAGGTTATAAGAGAAGACAAATGAGACTAAATGAGTGACAAATGCTTAGCTATTTTGGGTCTCTGTAAAAATATGTGAACTTTAGAAAAGACAGACACCTGAAGCTAGGATCTGGACTAGAATGCATGGCTCCTGGATCTCACTCCTAAACCATAAATTCAGAGTTTCAGAGCAGTGGCTATCCATCCCTGGCCACCCACATCACAAACACCTCCCAGGCTGCTAATCTCAGATGACTTCAAAGCCTACCTGCCTTTCGATCCAGACAACTTGAGAAAGCTCTGTTTAACCTATTACCCCACCTCCTTAAGTACCACAGGGCTGGTATCCCACCCATGAAAATCCCAACCACTAAGCAGATAGCCAAGGGGCAACACCAGCATCCCAGTTAGGAGAGGCCCGTCCTGTTATCAGAGCCTGTTATCAGACTCTGAACCAGCTTTAAACTCGAGGGATTTCTGCCACACACACCTGAATACAAAATATGGTCCAGCACCATGTGCAAATGGATAACTCTAAGAAGTGCTGCACTAGAACAGCAGCAGAACTCCAGCCTGAGCACTCCCAACAGACTGAGCTACTAGAAATTTCAGTCACAAGAAAATACAAAAAATTATTTTATGATTGAAACAAAAAGGATTAAAAGCACAGCCCAGATATCCCATCTGTACTGGCTGTACTTCTGATGTGACCATTCTCATCTCCTTCCCCTTAACAACCAGGTCAATGATTGAATTAATTCCTTCGACTTGTCCTCAATACCCTAATTTTGCCCTTTCCATCCTTTACCAAGCCTGTTTACAGAAGTTGAAGATGCCCTCCTCTGTCCACTTGCTCCTTTCAGGCTTCCTTTCAGAGGAGAGGTCACGCCTTTCCTCTCACCAGCCCTCTCTCCCCTTCTTTCTTAGGAGAACATTTTCACCCGGTCTGAGGGGATTGCACTTCGCTCACTCCTGTTTGATGCATTTCTTGTGAGACAGGATCAAATGAGATTGAAGGCCCAGAAAGCCCCATGCTGTGTACCTTGCATAAAATGTACTTTCTCTTGCACTAGAAAAAGGCTTACATGACATATATTTTTTATAAATATATATCTTGAAAATTTGAAAGTAGGCAAAAAACATTATAATATCATAAGGTGGCAAGGAATACAAAAGAAGAAAAAAAACCCCATGGTGAATAGAATCCTTTTTTATAAAAAAGAAAACTATGCTTAAGACAAACTCCTTCATGAATTCTCTTTATACTTCCAGTGACACAAATTCACCATTCTGCTGACACTGTTGCTGACGTTACTGAAAAAGTCACCCAAGATGGCTCATTTTAAAATAAAATTTTACAAGGAGACAAAATGGGCATTTGTAATGGAACATTTCCTTCTACTTAATCACTGTGTCATTACTGTGATGGTATAAAGTCCAGTTGGTCTTTTAATTGATTTAATGATAAACATATAATATTTTGGGGATAACTCCCACAACAACATCCAGCCAAAGGAGAAAAAATTTAAATTATAGTTGCCCAAAACAGTCCTCCCCTAATTTACTTAATGCCAACCAGCAAGAGATCCCTGCAGTAATTCTGTGTTTCTATAGTGCTATCAATTTTAATACTACCTCCACTCATTTCATGTCACTGAGAAATTCTTAAGTATTTACAATCATCAGTCAAACAAGGAACTATTTCAGCTCTTTGACCTTAGAATCATGAGGTATAAACTTTCAACTTCCATAAGGAAGATATTTTTAAAACGAAGAGTGCATTTCCCAGAATAATGATGCTCTAATACTAAACAGCAGCTCAGTTATTTTGTGTTAAGAAACCAAAGCCCTTCTTACACAATTTCAAAGCAGCAGCTGTGACTTTGAAACTAGGAACTCATTCTGGCCACCTGCTTTAAAACCAGCCAAAATAAACGTGGTGGGATGGTTCCTGTCGATAGCCATGGGATGGCAGGGCAGCACAGGTTATTTGCTGCTAGGGCTTAGGTCCCAGACATCACTAACTTCTCCAGGATTTCATCTGGATGAAGACCTTGTGATCAAGCTGCATCTGAAAGCTGGATTAATTATTAAGTGCTAGTTTCCAGTACAGTTACTCAAGAGGAGCAAAACTTCATTGCACAGCTGAGATACATTGTTCACGGCATGCCATTCACAGTGTGATGTTTTACTCCCACAGCAGACGATACTTCCTAATCCCTTGCCAAACATAAAGTATTATGGTCTGGCTTACAAGGTATTGGTTTCTTTGAAGAAAGAGTTTGTTTTGCTGGTGTGCTTTTTTTCCACTGTTTTTGGTTTGTTTTTTTTTTAAATAAACTCAAACCCATCCATAATAGCTATAACAGTAAACTAAGAATTATTAATTTAAAACCTCAAACTAGCCTGCTTCTTCTAGCCTTACTAAATGCAAAAAACACTGCAAAAAATAGTGTCCACCAGTGCAAATTAAGTGAACACTAACTAAACCTTCCCAGATCCACAACCACAGCTAATGTAGCAGAGTGTACCTCAGAAGATATTTCAGTGCTTAATCCTGCTCACAGCAGAAATAACAGAGTTATAGAACTTCAACGGTAAAAGGATTTGGCCTACAAAATCTCAGTCATTTCTAATTCACACTGCTAAAACGTGAATGTAGTTCCCCTCAAAAAAACCCACTACAAAGTACTACAGAAGGAAAAGAAACCTTAAATATTTAAAAACATACTAACATATTCCTAAAAGTTTAATTTAATATAACATTGTTAAAGAAGGAGAGAAGAAAAGAAAAAAAAAAATCAGGTCACGCACAAGTGTCCTAAGTTCTTTCTGCTTTCTACTTCTCTTTGCCTTGCTTTGCCCCCTTGCAATCCCCTTGTGCAGAGGCACATTTTGGACAAAGCAGCCACTGAAACGCTCACAGTGCCCAGGTGGGAACACGCTCTTCTCCTTATGGCCAGCCAAGGACACACACTTTGATCTTGAAGGAGAAGACTCTGGATGGTGCAACTCAAAAGGCTGCTGCTTATTTCTTTTTTTTTTTTCCTTTAAATTATCCCTCCTTTTGATATCTATTTTTGCTCTTAAAAAACAAAAAAATACACACATCAAGTTAAGATGAAAACTGCCCACACGACAAGTTTGTGTTTACAAGCTTAAGAGCAAGTTTCATTTGAACACAGGTCAATGCCTCTTTAAGAAAACATCACATACCAAAAAAAATCACACATGGTTAGAACACATCATGAGCAGAGAGGAATTGTGGACTCAGTCTGTGAGGCACCGAGCCAGCCTGAGAAGCCCTTTGAAGTTAGAAAAACATCCTCTGGTCAGAGCACATTTGTGAAACCGTGGGACAGGCGCTTTAAACAACATTCACTCCGAGATCACCTGCGGTGTGCCAGTGGATTGGCGCCTGGGTAACTTCAACAACGTAACCCTTTATATTCCACAAGATCACTCACTCCAAAATCTCTCCTATCAACAGCACAGTCACAAAACTGCGTGGCAAAGCACGTACCATTTCCCTCTCTGCACAGCACAGGCAGGCAGCTCCAGCAGACATGTGGAGTCTGGGGAAACCCAGCTGCAAGCAGACCTTGGTCAGCAGAAGAAAGGCCACTGTCCCTGGCCACAGCAGTGCTGACACAGAGGGGAGGCATCACCCTGCAAGAAGGACCACTGCAAAGCTGCACAAGGCACAACAGGGTTTGGAATGCGGCCAGCCGTGGCACAGAATGCTGCTCATCACCCTTAGCAGGAGAAGGAAGATCCTTGGTTGGGGATGGCTAAGCCCAGGTAACACAAAGGGTTTTTCCTCTCCCACCTGCACAGAGATAAGACTGAACATCAGAAGACTTTTCTAGCAAAGTTAGCTCGCTCTGCCCAGCTCTGCCATCAGCTATCAGCACCCAGCCCGCTAGCTGCAGTGAGCTGTGCCAGCCCAATTTAAAGCACATCCACCCCCTGACCTGGCACTCTCTCAGGCTGGAGTGCCTCTCAGAAGTCTCTAGCTGAAGGCAGCAGTGGCTGCCCAATCCTCACGCTGCTGGATATTGGAATTGATGTGCAGCAGCAGATGAGCTTGACCAGAGCCCATGTCAGCTGAGACTGTGGAAGGAGCAAGCCTCACCCTGCCTTGGCTACGGTTCCTGCTGGTATTCAGAGACACTCAAGACTGCACATGAGGCCAGGATCTTTCCTTTCTTAAAACACACCCCTAAAGGCACATCATTTTTCTCATCTAACCATTCTGCTCTTCTGCATTTGACAACTTTCCTACTTTCCCCAGTGGTGGTGAAATTCTCATTTTTGGGGCGACAGGACTGCCAGTGTTACCATCAAACACAAGGAGGAGAGTCAGATTACTCTTGCAGAGCTCACCGGGACCTCACCGCCTTTTTGCTTCTCCCACAGGACATTACCCATTGTCTGTTATTCAATTGCTGACAAATCTAAGGGACTTCCCACTGCAGTGCCTTTGGTTTCTGTCTTTCCAAAATGGGGAAAATCAGAGGTGGCCATAGATTAAGGACCGATTGTTTTAGCAGAGGTTTGTTTTGTATTTGAACATAGGTATGTTTAAGGAATAAGCAGAAACACCTGCATGCTGCAGTCTAGCTGGTCCCTCCTGGATAGCAGCAAATAACCAAGGACACAGAACTACTTCAACGTGCCTTACTTTTGAATTTCAGTACAGACTTCTCACAACTTATTTTTTTTCCCCTAAATGGCATTAAAAAAAAAAAAAAAAAAAAAAGAAATCAAACACTCATCTGGAAAAGAGGGCCATGGTAAGGCTGATGACCAAATTTCAGTGAAGTCTATATAGCATCAATGAATACAATACTTCCTTTCCAAATGCTAGGTTTTTTTTCTTTCTTTTCTGTTACACATCACCACATTGCAGTCCGAGAGCAACTGTCTTTCAAAGTAAAGCCCTGTACAATAGCTTACACAGGAAGAGATCTCATTTACTTCTTTATGCTGTGCATTAGTCCAGAGTTAAAGATTTTGTGTGCTTCCTATTAGGCATAAATAAATTACTAAAAACACCCTTAGAGTAGAAGAAAAAAAAATGAGACTATGGTTCAATACTTTAACAAACCAACCTAATTAGATAAAAAATAACACCTTCATACAATAAAAATTGGCATTTTAATGGGTATTAAGCAGTGCTGTGGGAATAGCCTCTTTCAAAACATACTTTTTAAACCTATCTGGAAAATTACACCGCTAATTACAAATGGGAATTTAAGTGGCAGTACAGCTGGGAAAAACTTTTGTGAACCTGTCATAAAATGATCAGATAAACTGCATCTGCAGGGGAAAATACACTTTGATTACACCAGCAATGTAGCTGCCAGATTAAAAGAATATTAGTCTCTTGAACCTTCCCTCATCTTCTACTGATGTGGCAGAGAACCCAATACAAAACCACTAAAACCAATGAGAGCCTTCCCCTCTATTACAGCAGGGCTTTTGCATCAAAGCATCATAGAAATAATGCAGAATTTTAAAAAAATTACAGAAACAGTCTTACCTAACTGCACCAAGTTAGTTAAAAATATACATTTAAATGCAATTTATTTATGGTATTTGAAAAAAACTCCTTTTACATATATATATTGACGTCAGGAACAAGACCTTGCACATAAGCTTTGCATAAATAAAAGTGGCTTTAACTGAGATAACCTATGAAGTTTATCCTCAAAATAAAATTAAATATTCAGGATGGCTAAATGAGGCACAGTTTTTCCATGGGAAAAAATATCAAAGTATTATTTATTTTCCTGTAGGTACTTGTTTTGAAAAGCCTTTCCTCCCCACCTGGCCTTCTGCTAAAAGCCACAATCTACATTTAAACAGTGTGTACGCTTTAGAAAATTATCAACCATCTTTTTTTACAGCAGGAGCTTATGAAATTATTTGATCCACTTTTCATATAGAAAGTCTATGGCTGACCATAAATAGGCAGGCTCCCAGTATAAACTTACCAGGAGTACATCAAAGACCTTCCTCTAGGATCAGACGATTGATTTCTTCAATGCTTTTTAGAATTTCTTCCAGGATATTTTGGGTTATTGCCTTAGACCTTTGCTCAGCTGGAATGACAGATACTCTGTTTGCTAGACTGTGATGTTCTCTCTTTACAGGGGAATGAGTGTCCGTAGTGTATACACACGTACACTACACGAACAGAGGGAGACTTGGAAAGTTCACAGGCAAAATTATTATTTATTGTTTCAAAAAGAGTAGTTTATTACAGGAACACTGATACAGGCTTAACCGCAGCATCTTACGCAATACAGAGACTGCTTGTTATTCTGTGAGCTCAGGGCTGGGACACTCTATGCTCAGAGAAAATCCCCGCTCCCCCAAACAGGCATTTGTTCTTTCTATTCACACAACGCACAAGGCTTAGCCTTACAGCTACTACCCTCTTTGCCTAACTCTCTTGAAACTAACTGTCCTGGAAGCATGAAAGATTTTTAAGATAGGACAAGAAGCAGCTTAGTCCTTACCTACCACTATAAAATCTTTGGGGAATCAGACAGCAAACTATCTCCAAGGGCAACGTGACACACTACCCACCGTTCTCCTTCCTCCCCCAAGACAAATCTGTCACCCCCGTACCACTCATCATTCGCATCAGAGTATGGATCAAAAGATCCGAGGCTGCTCCCAAATCCCATTTCTCCTGCAAGACGGTACTTTGTTCTGTCACTTCCCTACTGAGTCTATCCCCTTATTTTATGCCTCACAGCATGTGTGGCTGCACCCCAAGATCAAACACTCATGCATGATTTTCTTTCACAGATCTTGAATCACAATGTTATACTTTAATAGGAACCTCAACATTCTTAATCCCTTTAAAGCTGCCACAGTAATGCCCCCAAATGCATTAAATTCCACCCTAATCACAAAATACGAAGTATTTCTCTGGATGGACAGTGCACAGACTGTTCTGACCACATGCCAATCCACCTCTGAGCTAAAGCAATATACGCTGCCTGCATTTGTTAGTCAGAAGTCCAAGGATATATGGCTGAAAATTCCAGACACATTAAATGCTCTCTGCTGCAAATTTTGCTCTAAACATAACCGAACATTTAAGGGAGGATCTCACATTCTCAAGATATTCTCACTGCAAGTGACACAAGACAAGGAGAGCCACTGAGCCTGCATTTAAATCCAAGCCCATTCAAACTGAAAGCAAGGCTGGTGGATGTCCCCTTTCAAGGTGTAATTGAGACACCCACACACCATCAATCAACTCAATGAGTCTCAGCATCCACTGAATTCTCAGATTAAGAAGGGTTATTGGACAAAATTACCAAATTATTGGAACATTGACAAAAAGCCGAAAAACTGCTTGCCTGATAAGTCTTGTTCACAAGTATTAAACTTTATTAACAATAGTCCTAGGTTTAAGGAACAACCACCTTCCATGTATGTTTGGCAGGGACCTTGGTTTGAATCAAGGAACCACAGGGCCTTCTGCTCCCCCTGCTGAGGGGTTGGTGACTGGTGGGACTCTTTAGGTGTATTTTTACAGGGCTCTTCTTGGCAATTGAGGAGCTTCTCAAGCACTGATGGCACTTCAGTCTCCTGTGGCCACTGTCTGGTCATCTGAAGAGCAAAAGATATTTATAGCAGCAGAAGTTTTACAGACCAAAACAACAGGCCAAAACACAGAACCACAGAGTGGCTCAGGTTGGAAGGGACAACATCATCCTGGTCATCTGGTTCAAGCTCCCTGCTTCAGCAGGACCATCCCAGAGCATAGGCCACAGGGTTGTGTCAGAAGGTTCTTGAATCTCTCCAGTGAAGGGAGACTCCACAGCCTCTTGGACAATCTGTTCCAGTGCTTGGTCACTGCACAAGAAGGAAGTTCTTCCTAATATCCAGGTGGAAAATTCTGTGCATCAGTTTCTTCCAAATGTCTCCCCTCCTATTACGTAGCACTACCAAGCAGAGCCTGGCTCCAGCCTCTTGATACCCTCCCTCCAGATACTGCCAGACATTGATGAGGTCCCTCTCAGCCACCTTTTCTGAAAGTGCAATTAGATTCTGTATGGCTAAAGCACAAATATTCCTGACGTACAATGGGCATCTACCAGGTGATGTGAGACACAAACATAAAGAGATGAGAGAATGCAGATGAACACTTGCTTACAGACATCAGCCCTTTGGAAATACAAGTCCCATGGCAAGCCAGTGGATCACCTTATTAAAGAGTGGACAAGAGGTTACCTGGCAGCAAAAAGCATGCCATATTGCTCTGATGACAATAAATCCAGAAGCCTACAAAAAGTGAATGCCCTGTACAACAGTACCTCTTGCAGAGACCCCAGGAGTGCAGTGGTTGAAAGTACACAAATCATTTCCCCTTTCTCTTGGCTTAAACTAAAAGCCAGCAGAGACCTTTCATCACAGCTAACACCACTGGCCTTCCACCACTGCAAGAGAAATGTCATGAGATACTGCAATACAAACACGCGTTGCTGGCTCAAAAATCAGACACAATGAAGATTTTGCATTTGGAACTTTGCTAATAATTCTTGAATGGAATACAGTCCAACTCAGTCTCCCATAGCTGTAGTTACTCTGTAGGAGTAAATACAGGCTTAGTTTTGCTGCCAATGTTGGCAGATATGACTAAATAAATTCACAGAGAAAGTATATTTGACCCTTCCTTCACATTAATTTTTTTAACTAAAACTTTACCTCATTTTCCATGAAAACATTTCAAACTATGTGATATTTATAGATAACTCAAGTATTCAAAGTAACTGGTATATGAAGAAAAAGTAGTTCCATTAAAAAAAAAAACAACAAAAAACACAACTTGAAGTATTTTGTTCATCTGAACATCTACAATTTGCTTTCCAACCAGGGTTTGATGCTGACATTCACGAAGCAAGATCTGTCTGCAAGGATTTCTATAAAGGCCAACATCTGCAGCACTGGGAGCAATGTTCCATTCTGATTTAAATATCATCACCGAACAATTATTTCCCCAACTTTGGAAAAACTAACTCCTACAAAGTTTCAGTACTCAAGAGACTTCTCTTTCCTCTGTTCATAACTCAATTCAAAAGTAACCATAAAAGTCAACTGAGATCTTCTTCTGAAGGGTGCATACAAATAACTACTTACTGAGCTCCTCCTGGGTCTTATTACAGATCCCAAAACCTACAGAAAACCCTTCTGTTAATGAATGCTGCTGTAAAGAACATTCCCCTATGTTGACAATCATGTGCTGTAAATGTCCCATTTTTCTTATAACTAAAATTTTAGTGTGAAGTCTGGACTGCATTATTTATATTTAAGACATTAAAGAATATAATGTATTGTTGTTACTTTTCATCCTGGATAAGAAAATACACTCCATAACCAAGGCCTTTTCATTCAGAAGAATTAAGGTTTCACTAAGCCAGCAGGGACTATTAGGAGCCCAAGAGACACAGATTAGGACTTGACCCAGCTACTAGAGAGAATATGTTTTCTTCTTACAAACACCAACCTAAGTAACTCCACTTTAGTGGGGGTGGGAGAAAGAGGGTTGTTAGAGATCAAAAAAAAAGTTCCTTTAATGAGATTGTTTGCAGAAACTTCACGGGCCATTCGGCTTTCCAATCAACATGCCAAATTAAAAGTGCACCACATTAAATCTGAAACACCTATAAAACAAGCCCTGATGAAATACAGACAATCTTCCATCCACCTCTTCCATATGGCTCAAGCAAAGTCAACTTTTAATTTCATAACACAAAATATTTAATTTATGCTTTTCTTCATATGTCAATTTAACCTCTGGCACATAGCTTTGAAACCATATAAGGATGCCTAACACTTTCCATATGGCAACTGAATTGTGGCTTTTAATTGCACCAACTGGTATCATTCAAGGATAATTCCCTTGGAATCCAGCTTTCTGCTACAGTATTGGCCAATTCACTAATCTCATCACCATGGCACTAATACTTTCAGAGACTCTTTGATTGTTAATATTCATATTATAATTTTCCCAAACCAGAGCTGTCAAGATATACTATGTACACCACTAATTAAATTATCTTGGTTTCTTGGCACCAAATTTCAACACTAAATAAGATTCTGCTTTTCTCTCTCTCAATACAAAGTTTGGTAATTTTATTTTAAATGCCATAGACAATATTTTTGTGTACGAAAATACTTTTTAGTCATACCAATATTGAGAACTGCTGAGTCTGTTGTTTATTTTACTCTTCAGTGTCAATAAAAATAATTATTTATATAGTACTGACATTAATAGACTTGGAAATATTTCAGTTAAAAAGATCGCTTCAAGCAATCACACAAGACAACATCCAAGGAAACTTTCATTGCTCTTCTCACCATACCAGTAAGAAGGCAGTCTTTCAAATGTCACTTTATCCATGAAATGACCCCAAAGTAGCACAACAATTAAATCTTGCATTTCAACAGCCTTTAAGCCATACTATGCACATAACACTAAAAAAAGTCTCATTTCTGTTTATTATTTTCATTTTGGATTAATGACCTTCCCAGCTTCTGTAAGATGATGTATTTTTAATATGCACACATACACACTATTAAACAGTGGGGGACTGGGAAGGGCTTCTTTTTTTATTTAAGATTGATCATACTAGAGGAGCAGTGAAGTTGACACTGGTGTTGTCTCCTCTCAGCCATGCAAGGAATGCCCATTAATGTCACTGGCAGTTACAGGCACAGAACAAATGGAGAACAAGCCCCACCTCTGAAGGACTGATGCCTCACAATTTCATCCTGTGCTAGTCCCAAACCAGATACTCAACTCTAATTAATATCAATTAGGGCTGAACATGAGGACCACTAGGACCAACGAGCCCAGTGGAAGTGGTAAGATAAAGTAATTTCTATTTTACCCAAAATTATTACCTACAATGTGGCTCACAGAGAGTTGATTTGAAATTTAATTAAAAATAGGATATTTTTTCCATTCCCAAGCACAGATGTCAATGAGACACACAAGAATCTAGTAAAAATTCTTATGGCTTTGAAGATAAAAGTAAATGGAACTAAGCAAATGTCATATTTAATATTCTCCCCTCTAGCATAGAACCATTTCTCAGTTAAATAAATAAATACATGAATATTTGCAAACAATGTTGATTTCCAAAAATAGTTTGTAAAAGTAAACACACTGAATAAATTTAAGCTTAAGAAATATACAGGATAATCCACAGTATCAGAAAAACCTTTCTGGATACAAATTAACTCATTCATAAAGCAGCAAAAGAAGTGTATTCGGTTGCTAGCAGATTTACAGCCTCAGTGGTTTCAATTAGCTTTGAAACCAGAAGATGACTCTGGATCTCATGGATGCGAGAGAATTCCTTTTCTCTTTAATCCTTCATGATGTGGAAGCTGCAGGCCAGCCCTCGGCCTGCGGAGTCCTTAAAACCCTTGGAGCAGAGCAGCCCCTGCTGGGCGGGTGGCAATGGTTTAGGAGATCAGAGCTCCCACCCAGCACAGGGGGGCAATGGTTTAGGAGATCAGAGCTCCCACCCAGCACAGGGGGGCAATGGTTTAGGAGATCAGAGCTCCCACCCAGCACAGGGTGGCAATTGTTTAACAGATCAGAGCTCCCACCCAGCACAGGGTGGCAATGGTTTAACAGATCAGAGCTCCCACCCAGCACAGGGGGGCAATGGTTTAGGAGATCAGAGCTCCCACCCAGCACAGGGGGCAATGGTTTAGGAGATCAGAGCTCCCACCCAGCACAGGGGGGCAATGGTTTAGGAGATCAGAGCTCCCACCCAGCACAGGGGGGCAATGGTTTATCAGATCAGAGCTCCCACCCAGCACAGGGGGGCAATGGTTTATCAGATCAGAGCTCCCACCCAGCACAGCCAGCTGCGCCCACACCACAGGCTCATTCCCCTCCCCTGGCCCATGCCTTCACCCATCCTTCCACCAGCACAGCCTTCTCAGAAGACTTTTGGCAACAGCTGGATGCAAACTACTGTTCTTTCAGTTAATTGGAAGAGAGAGAGATGGACAGGAGACGATGAGGGCAACACATCAGCTGAGGGAAGTCTTCTCTAACTGAGAGACTCTCAAAACTTCAGCTCAGGAACAGAAAAGGTGCTGTACAGTTGAACTCTCCTTGAGTGAAGTGATGTAAAGACCTCCCCTCCACAATAATTGTAAATTCAATCATTCTAGAGAGGACTACAAATGAAACTTTACTGCTTTCCTGTATTAGTCACTCATTCCTCTTGTAAAACACTGCACAAATCCTCTGAACGTCAGTGTCATCTCCCCTGGATGACTAACTTCAGCAGAACAATTCACTGTCTGTTCTTGGGAGAAACAGCCTTCCAGCTACAACCACGACAGAATTTTTGGCTTATAGATAGTAAAATAAATAAAATAGTACTATCACATCCAAGCTTTGATTAAAATTACTCAAATTTTGAATTTTCAGTCTTGGAAGCTCTTGCTCTTGGAAGCAAGGCTAAGTGCTCTCATCTCCCACCAACAGGTCTTTGGAAGTAAACTGAATTTCACCAAATAGGTCCTACATACTAACAAAACCATCATCAACAAAGCTCTGATTAAGGATTCCTACTAGGAAAATTATTTCTAGGATGATTATTTTTTAACACAGCTGTATGTTTCTGTGAATGCAGATATTTTTGTTAGTGTTTGATCTAACTCTTCTGCCATAAGTCACAAACACATCAACTTGGGACCTATGTTTTACTGAGAAGTCACAATTTCAGCTGTGACACAATAAAACAGTACCGTTCCACAGAGCCTTGTAAGCTTATTGAACATTTTAGGATTAATTTTTAAGCAGTAAGGAAAAAATTCAAGTGCAGTAAGGTAAATTCAAGTGCAACACGAGTACACTATTGGGAACTGTCTCACACAAACCTGTGACTAACTCTTAGCAGAAGAAACTACTATTTCTACATCTTGAGGAGACCAAAGAACCAAGAGGTTAGGCTACAATTCCCTTTGTATCTTGGCATAATTATACAAGAGATCAAAGAGATCTCAGAAGAGAAGCAGTCATGCAGTCTCAGTTATGGAGTCAATAGCTGTGACTCCGTAATCCTTGTCAAAATGACTGTACATATGGCACATCTGGTTCCAATGTAGGATTAGAAATGCATCCTTCCATATTCCAAAAGTTCATATTTTAAAGGAACTTTAATGTAGCTGTCACAGTGTGCCTGTGACAGGATGACGATTAAACTAAATCAACAAGCAGGCAGGCTATACATGCACACAGATACTACCAAATACATTAGGCAATAAATGGCAAAATATTTTTGAACATTCAGAAACATCTCTATAAGGATGACAGTAAAAGGCCTCATGGGAACAGTGCTTTTAAATACACTTAAACCTATTTACAGTTTTATAATGTACTAAAACTGTAGACTAATATTTAGTTAATGGCTTGCTAATTGCTGAGCCATCATGAGGAAGACTTCCTCTTGAGTAAGAGGGGAAATACTGTTCTACTGTCATTCCAGCTGAGTAGACCTCACAAAACTGCCAACTGAAGAGGGTTCTGAATAGAAAGGACCTTTGACAAAAGATATTTTCTCCTTCCTTTAACAAAGCAAATCATTTTTGTGGAAGAAAATATGTTTCACAAACTAAAGTCAGAGTTTTTACCTTTAACTCTTGTATATTAAATCTATGTTTAGTTTGGTGAGTTGAGCTTCTTTTCTAGAAAACATACATGTGAAAGGTAGAACACGTGTAAAAAACATGATTTACAAAAACTGGGATAATTAGAAAATAATTAAAAACAGGTGTTCTTACTCTTTGCATCTGTATCATAATACATACTATTGTTAATGAGAACTTCTTTCTTTGAACATATTGTTTCCTAGTAAAGCACAATAAATATCACTTCAACCAGTCATACTTGCCAGTTGAAGGTGATTATGTTCATCGGTTACAACAAATCAATGTCTTACCCCCTTTCTCTTTACTCCTAGTGACTCTCACACAATTTATGCTACTCAAAAGACAATACTGGTGCAATATGAAATGTCATCACTAGCTTTTCCCATAGTACATATCTTCTACTCACTTACACATCCCACCTAAAATTAAGTATTCTCAACTTGCAAGTGAATTTTTCCTGAGACACAGGAAGTCCAGGCTTTTGACAATACAACTGGTAGCTAAGAAAGCAAAGAGCCTGCAGGAGGTTTGGTGGCCCTGGCTCTGTTTGTGCTTTCAAAGCCACACTGCTTGCTGGGAAGCACAGATTCCAATCTCCCCATCTCTCAGGTTACCTTTCCAGTGATGAAACTTTCAGGGCTTGATCCAAAGTCAATGGGAGTCTTTCAGTAAACACCAATAAGTTCTGGATCACACCCTGAAACACTATGAGGACCATATCTAAGTAATGTTAAGTCTATTTACCTCCCATAATGCATCTTTGTTTAAAGAGACAACATTAAAAATAAATAAAAGAAAACGGCAACTGAAACATTTCCTCCAGCCCAGTTTTACATGGAGGACTGAAGGAAAGAGAAGGGGTGGAAAGTGACCAGTGAAACAGCCAGGACAAGCAAATGGCACAGCAACTCTCGTGGAGAAAGTCAGCCTCATGTTATTAGCAATGAGCAAATAAATAACAATAACTCTTCGGGGACTTCTTGACTGCCAAAATGTCACAGGCAAACTTGTGCACTAATCAGGACTCACAAGCTATCGCACACTGGCTGGGTGCTGGGCTTTCCCCAGAGATCGTTTGTTCCTGTTCGTGAAAGGTTTTGTTCTAATCGTACTGCCCAGACACCAGCAGGCAGGTTCCCTCACTCCCTTGGCTTTTCTACCCTCACCAAGTTTGCTCTGCAGCTTCTAACTTCATCAAAGGACTGAAGGAAACCACCCACGGGGCAGCGCCTCGGAGCAGCATTAGGGCAAAGAAAACCTTCCTTTGCACAACCGCCCCTTGGGAGGGAAAGAGGGATGTAGAAAGACCTTTTGCTTTTCACTATTTCAAAGGGAAGGGGCGGGGGGCAGCGAGGAAGCTGACATACCCTGGCGCTGGAGAGCCTGCACACGGCGCGGTGCTGGCAGCCGTGCGGGAGTCCCGAGCTGCTGCCGCCGCTGCTGCTGCCCCCGGAGTATTTCTGCTTCACCATCCAGTCCTCCAGCCCTCTGCGAGCCAGAGAGGCGTTCACCGCGAAACTATCACCTAGAAAAGAGGAGACAATGCCGCCGCTGAGCCGCCCGCAGAGCCCGCCCGACCCCCGCGGCCATCCCCGCGCCGGCCGGGGCTGGGGCTGGGGCTGGAGCCGGGACCGGCATCGGGGCTGGAGCCGGGACCGGCACCGGGGCTGGGGCTGGAGCCGGGACCGGCACCGGGGCTGGGGCTGGAGCCGGGACCGGCACCGGGGCTGGGGCTGGAGCCGGGACCGGAGCTGGGACCGGGACCGGAGCTGGGACCAGCACCGGGACCGGCACTGGTGCTAGAGCCGGGACTGGCACCGAGCTGGGAGCGGGGCGGCCGCGCAGAGAGCAAACCGCGGCGGAAAGTTGAGGGGAGAGGGCAGGGGGCCGGGGGCAGCCAGCCGGACCGAGGAAGGCGTTCAAAGTTACTAACAGTGAGGAGCCATCCCTACCTTCTGGACTTTCTCTGGGTTTACAAACGGCAGCTAGGCAGATCCGGAGCAAAGTGTGTGAGGGAAATAATAAAGGAAGATCGTTAGACACCAGAATAAAATCACAGCAACAAACCGAGTAAAATCCGAATAAAGGGAAGGGGCTAAGGAAGTAGCAAGTGAAAGGAACTAACCATGTTTCGAATGAAGTTTCCCCATCTCTCTGCATTGATCTGCAATTACGATTCATTTGACTGTTTTCAGTAGGGTCAGGTTCGCTTGTTATTTTTTGTAGATATATAAAATCCCAGCGTGTTTAGAAATCCATGTGCTCCGCTTCTCCCTGCTAACACACAAGCGAGCTCAAATCTCAGCTCCTCTCCGGCAGCACGGTCCTTCGTCCCCCTCTCCACTCCAGCCTTCCTCCTCTCTCCTCTCTTTCCCAAAGACAGAGGCGGTTACAAAAGACCTTACTTCACCCACCGGGGAACATGATTGACACCTCATTGAGATTAGACCACTTGCAGGCAGCCTCCGCCTTCCCATTGGGCCGCGGCGGCAGATGAAAGGGGCGAGTGAGCCTTTTGGAGGCTCAAAAAGGAAAAAGGGGGGAAAAAAAATAAGAAGAAGAAGAAAGAAAAAGGAGCAGCCGGGGCGCGTTTCACTTCCAGCCAGGCACGGGCGGCGGGGCCGGCCTCGCTCCGCGCAGCCCCGGGGGCGCCGGGCGGACACGGCGCCCGCTGCCCCGGCCCGGCCCGGCCCGGCCCGGCCCCGCCGCCAGCGCCGCCCCCCGCAGGCTGCGCGGAGCGGGGCCGCGCCCCCGCACCGCCGCTCCGCACGGGCCGCGCCCCCGCACCGCCGCTCCGCTCGGGCCGCGCCCGCGGGGCCGCCGCGCTCCGGCCCCGCCTGGCCCCGCTGCGCCGTGTCTGGATGGCCGAGGAAGCCAGCGTGTCTGGAAAAGCAGTTGTTCTGCTGACTTAGTCGTGCAAATTGCTTTTCACGGGCATCCCTTCGCACACAAGTGGTCCTAATGAAGTCACTGTTAATGCCAAAATGCAGTTCTCAGGGTCAGGTCCGGAACCCTTTCTCAGTGATTCAAAATGTTGGCAGCAGGAGGACAAAGTCTCTCTCAGCTTTTTTTCATTATTAGTTAAGTAGATGAGATTTACAAAGAATCTCCCCTACTTCTCCAAATTATGAATGGTGTATTTTTTACATAGAGCGTAAACTAAAAGGAAACTTGCTGTTTCATAAAAATAGTTCTCACAGTCATTAAAAATTTGCTTTCTTCCTCTGGCTGGTCATTATATTTCTGTTTATGAAAATCACATCTCCCTTGAGATCCTTGTAGTTCAACTAGGAGAGATAAAAGGGAGTACATAGTAGATTCAGAACAAGAAAAAATGAAGACTTCTGAGAATTTAACTCAAGAAACTACTAGTCAAACTATGTATGGTTTGACCCAGATGGGCCTGGTCCAAAAAACTTCAAGGCCACATCTGTGCTTTCAAATCCATATGCTTCAAGCACAGGGAGGAAGGAGTTAGACTTGGGAGCTCATCTGAAAAAAAGATTCAAAGCATATGTAGTAACACTTCTGCAGGGAATTGGGACCGGGAGAGGAGGGTCAGGCTTGGAGCTCATTTTTAGAAGGAATTCCAAAGCACATGGATGTGGTGAAGGTCTGGTATGAAACAACTCCACAGCACAGCCAATGCAATGCCATTAAATGAACCGTTTCAACCCAAATTGTTCTTTGGATGATTGCAAAGTCATTTCTCACATTATTCCCACTATTTATCTGTCTAGTGAAGAAAGCCCTTGCATTGTGAAATGCAGCCATTGCAACAGCATCAATTGCTTGTCAAATAGCTAATAACATGCATCTTTTGTGAATTTCTTTTTTATGTATTTTAATAATTTTGTATATTGTGTACTTAAAGTGACATATTTGTTCCTTTGAAGATTGTCTCTTGTTTTGGGGAGGTCATAGAGGGGAAGAAAGTTATTTAGATAAAGCAGGTTCACTGGGGCATGGGCTTCACTTAGACTATGAAAACTTGTAAAAATTTTCTGATCCGTACAAAGAAATTCTAAATTCTAATACCTCAGGTTGGCATATACACAAGTATCCTTCATCAGCAAATATTTTATTTGGAATAGCACTTATCTTCATTGTTTATGAGAAACAGAGAACAGCTTAGCATAAGTGACCCCAAATGGGATGTGTCTATCCATTTGTCTTGTGAGATGATGCTCACATTCAGCTCTTGGGAATAAAACAAGACCTTAAAAATGTCTCAAGTTCAACAGGTCTGCTGAATTGGCCAGGGGAAGAAGCCCTGGCTTTCACAGCACATTACAGAGGTCCACTTGTGTCGAGGAACTTGCATTCAGAACACAGCCACTCTTGTGCACAACTGCCTTCACATACGCAACATTTGTTAGCATTTAAAGCAAGCCCTTTCTAATTACAGTCGATGACATACCCTGCAGAACCAAGGCTTTCACAGGAGAGCAAATCTG
This sequence comes from Taeniopygia guttata, assembly GCF_048771995.1. Classification (NCBI taxonomy): domain Eukaryota; kingdom Metazoa; phylum Chordata; class Aves; order Passeriformes; family Estrildidae; genus Taeniopygia; species Taeniopygia guttata. Next base: position 154,483 of record NC_133036.1, on the reverse strand, counting down.
ACAAAAGAATCCCAAATGTCATAACTGACTCCATGTACAATGGGATTCATGACTGTTGCTTGGGCACAGCAGTAACACAATTACAAGCTGGTGACATTACTCTGGGTATGAATCACAACTGCAGCTAATTCTTCCTCCACCTAGGAGAAAGTTTTAGCTACTCTCAAAGTGACAAATCTTGTGATTCTTAGCATGGTTTTGCTAAGAACATCCAATTCCAGTTGATTTCAGGAGATTTTAGCATGCTATAACAACTAAACAGGAACCTCAAGATTTGACTCAGTATATAATGATCCTCAAACTACAGGGACCTCAAGGCATACAAAGATTTTTGGTTTTCCTTCCATGGGGTCAGAAGGGTGTTAAGTAGTGACGTCTAGTAAAATATCAGAGTAAAGTACGCCATTCACAAAACAGTACTAATGATTAAAGGATCTCCAACCCAGTGACCTCAGTGGAATTCTTAAAGTTTGAAAGCTATGACGTAGCGTATTATTCATTGCCCTTTCATTAGGGCTGACTACACTCTACTTTTTCAGAAGATGGAGAACCCTTTTGAACCTTGCTGTACTATAAAGCAGTTGATGATATGAAATGCATCTTAGCTAAGGAACAAGTGAATAAGACTGTTCTAGGAATTCATTGTCAATATTCAATAGCATAGCAAAATTAATGGCAATAGTTGCAATAACAAGAGTTACCTGATAGATGAAAGCACCACACTGATTTTCCTGTCTGGGTAGTGGTAAGATACTGCTTTCCTGTTCTTCTGCTTTATCTCCTGCCTTTTCTTCCCCTCTCCTGCCATGTTCCCTCCAGCTGGAGATGAAAGAAGGCCGGTATTGGCCTCCCACAGTCTCAGGTGGGTGCTGTTCTCTTCTACCTGGAAGTGGCATGCTGGTCATGCTACACCACCTCCAGAATACTCCATCAACAAAGAATTGCCCACAGCAACGATACCTCTTCAACACTTGCCTCAATCACTACCCTGCTGATGCATTTAGGGCCACAAACCCTTTTATGAACATTTAATTTTGGTTTGGTGACCACATGAGTGCTTTGACTGCTCATTCCCAACACATAAATGGGATGCCTGTCACAAGACACTGTTTTAGCTTTGGGGCCTTCGTCCTTGTACCTCTGGTCTTGGCAGTTTTTTCAGCACTTTTGCCTTAGGCATTTTTGCAGTCAGGCATGTTAGCACCTCCTGGCTTTAGCAACTTTGCAGCCTTAGCTTATTGCCTCAAAGCTTTGGCATGAGTCTGCACTGTGGCATCCTTTCAACTCCAAACATACTTGCTTCACAGGTTTTCCTTGGGTTTTTCGTGATGTCAGCAACTGTCCTGACCCTAGAGGGGGAAGAAAGACTGATCAGCAAGTTCAAACAGTGTGCAGCAGAAAGATGTCTATCAGAAATGAGCACATTCACTACATCATCTGCCAAATATTGCACATGTTCAGGTACCATGAGAAATTTTTCCACGCCTTCTTCAAGATTAGTCCTATAAATCTTCTGAGAACCTGTGAAGATTGTCTGGAGAAAACCCTGGCAAACTTTGTAGTCCCACGCTGTAAAACCACTCTGTCTCCATACTCCAGTGGATATAGTTTCCATGATTAAAGTATTTTGTCTTTCACTTCTCTTCAGAGCCAAGAGAACCCATCAGATAGAGATTGATGTTGATTTCAAGAGCTGGTAGTTCAGGGTGACAAGTGCTGATTTGGTAGATGAGCCGTTTTCCACAACCACCAGTAGATACCCAGCTGTCCTTTGTACTGCCTCCACTAAAATACTCCTTTTCAGGTGGTATCACATCTTCTTTCCATTGTATTCAGTAAAATGTGTTTTAGAAGTCTTAAAACAGAAGAATCCATGATGATGAGTATAAAGGTTCGTGCCAGGTTAATCTTTGTTTTCTCCATCTCTTACTCTGAAAGTCTTCATCAGCAACTGCCTTCAGAAATGCTTTGATTTGTGAATCCCTAATTGTCACCTGTTATGTCCTGCAAGTTCTCTCTCAAAAACCTTTGCATAGCTAACTCAGTAATCCAGATTTCAGCTCACCAGAAAAGTGGAAAGATGAAAAAATCAGTTGATGCTGCCTAAAACTAGAGACTGCTTCTACCATGTATCTCTCTGTAGTTGAGGAAGCCAGGCCAGGGCTTTCCCAGCAATTTAGAAGGAATTGGCTTTTTCAGTATATTTTAGTGGGTGTTGGACCTAGAATCTGTTTGCTTGGAATCTGATTGCAGGTTCTTCAGAAGAAATTCAAAGATCATACAAAATTAGCAGGAATTTTTCTGTCGTCATTTCCCCAAGGAAAACGCTGTTCCTATCCAAATAAAATGAACTTGCAATTTATTTACTAATCAAAAATTATGGATGTCCTCCATAGAAGAGAATCCTTGAATTATTTTAAAGTGTGATTTTTCTGAGTTTTCTTTTTCCAGTAGATATTTTGCTGAGATGAAATTTGCTAACAATTGTAACAATATGCAGAGAAAGAGGGAAAAAACTTTTTTCCACATCATGTATAGTGTACTACACATAAAAAGAAAAAAAAAAGCAAAGTAGAAAGTACTGCCATGACTTCAATAATCAGAATCTTTCTTTTAGCATCTAAGAAATGACAAGTAAGAAAGTTTTAATATAGGAGAGGATTTTTATTTGCATTTCTTAACAATAAGGGTGGTTTATACTCCACCTGGTGTCTTTTCTCACATCATCTTTTATGGGCTTCTCTCAGTGACAAGTACCTTTGTACAAAGGTTTCCTCCCCCCCTCTCCCCCTTCTCTGGTTCTAACTCTCTAGCAGGCTTCAGCATACAAACACAATGGGAGCATTGAAAGGAAGACAGTGGGACACCTCCTTTGATCTTGTGTTCTAATAACTTGTGTATGTTTGTGTCCAAAAACAATGTTCCAAGGCTGTGAGGACTGCTGCTGCCGAAAAGAATACTCATCACAGGGGCGGTGGAATAGTTAAACTGTATTCAGGAGAGTAAAGTACTGGCCAATAACGTAAACAACAGACTGTAAACTCCCCTGAAATGCTTTGATGACTGAAGAGAGCCCCACTCCACAGCTGACAACACAGACATCATAGGTCTGTTCAAAGCATGGCACTGAGGGTCACCATTAAATCATACAATTCCCTATTACTTTTCATATCCATTCTAGAGAATACTCACTGCACATGGACAAAAGAAACATGTCTTGCATTAAAGCAAATGGCTACTGTCAGATAAGCCAGCTGAGCTCCTGCACTCTGCTGCTACTTGCTCAATGTCGTTGGGGTTTTTTAAACTGTAAGAAGCTGGATTTTCTGTTTTCATTTTGTAACGCACTGGTGTTTTTCTTTATGAAAAAAGGAAAAAATTATTGCTGGAAAAATAATTGGCATGGGAACAAAGCAGGACCAGTCAAACCTTACACACAGAGCACACTGCTTATGTAGAAGTCACTTCTGACAAAGTGGCAACCCACAGCAAGGGGTGGAGGAAGGAGAAAGTTGCTTGATCGCTGTCTCATTATTTACAGCTATGGGGTGGTAAAGCCCTATACTGTCACATATTGACAAATCTGTGACCGTTGGGAAGAAAATGTAAGAATCAGGATCTGCACCTATATTTTGTATTTAGGTTTCCTCTCTGGAGTATTTTCAGCATAGTTGAAACTACAGGCCTAGACAGTCACCCAGGCCTGATTTCCAATATGATAGCATTTGCAAAACTCTCATGAAACGTGAAAGGCTTGGATTCATTGTATGGTGGTTCAGCACAGCACTTCTGTGTTAGTTTTGCTGGGTTTTTTTTAAATAAATATAAAGTTTATTGAAGTTCTGTTGCTATAGTAAACAGAGTTGGTGCTGTGCTTACAAATAAGTAAGTGTAAGAAGTGTTAACTTAATAAATAACTGAAAAGGATAAAAAATGCTAATAAAACTATCTTTTAAGCTCTGTATGAATTATAACAATTCCAAAGTGTTTTGGCAAACACTTATAACTATATCGTACTGGGAAAGAAAACTACTCTAAAAACTCTGCCTGGACCACCATGTCACTGTACAAATCTGGCTCCAGTAACTTGCCACAAGTATTTTGTCATTTCAAAAGAAACTTGGCTATAAAAGAATGCCTTCTTTTGAACATTAAGATACAGCAGAATAAGCAATCAGGGTTTTTCTCCAAGTTGTTTACATGCTGAGTCATTGGTTACTATTTTTTTCCCCCACAGGTACCCTGTGCACAGCAAGGAGTGGTGTTGGTACAAAACCTGTGATGCACAGGAGTACAGAGGCTGACACAGGTGAGGGGCTGAGGCACAGAAACTGCCCTTCTCCATTTCCCTGTGTGTGTTTCTGCTCTGCAGTACCAAGCAGAGCCCAGCTGCCTGTGGCCCACAGACAGTCTTGGGGATGCATTACCCAAGAGTACAACAGAAAGATGTTAATGTTGGGCATGGTCCTGGCTCGGTGCTCAGCCTTTGTGCAGCTTACCAAGGTTGTTGAATCAGAAGCAGACTGGTTTCAGGCCCAGACCCAGGGAGATGCAGGCACACAGCAGGGGCACAGAGCGTGTCAGCACTGCCCAGCACAGCACACGGGTGACAAGGCATGGACAGAACCCCGTGTGCAAGGAATTCCTTGTGAGGAAAACAGAAATCACTAAAGCAGTTCAAATATATTGAGGCCATCAGCACAGCACACACAGCTTGATCTAAATTGTCCTTGCTGCTTACCTATATTCTCTAAACTTTGCTGTGGAAAACAGCTCTGGTTTCAAAATTTACTTAGTTTTTTCTTAAAAGGTGCATCCAAAGGAACCACAAAACAGACTTATATAAATAAGACACTATCTTAAATGAGCTTAAAATCAAAGTCTTCCTCACTTCTACATGAAAACCTCTGAAGGACTGGCAGATGGACAGATACAAAACAACCAAGTAAACTCTGAACATTTAATTTATACTTCTCTGCTTTTCTTTTACCATTAACCATCAGACTCTACCAAACACACTGCACATGGATTTAATTTGTGTTTTCAATACATGGCCTCTGTGACATTTTGTTATGGCATTAATGACATAATTATTGCATTCAGAAAAGCTGCATTAGTTTGAATGAAGATAACCCATGGAGATCCACTTTGCTGCTCTGTTCTACTTTCTGTGTCCTTGTACATTGTGCATTTTCAAATACATGACAGAAGCTACAGGAATTCCAGGATTTGCATAAAACTAACAAGCCCTCAATTCTTCTGCTGGCATTCATAATTTTGCCATGGTGGTTTTGAACCAGTGCCAGACCACATCTAACCAAGGCAGCATTTCTGCCAGCGTCCTGCAAAGGCAGGGTGCATCATAGCAGGGTTTCCCTTTTGCCTCTGTTCTGGCAGCCAAAGGGCAGACAAGTGAAAGAACGCGGGCACATGAACCACACACCCTGTACTTCCTCACAGGCTCCCTTGTAGAAGCCTCTTGCAATATCTTAAGACAATCTTTCCCTATAAGGCTCCTTCATTATCATGAGGCAGGTATAGGACTGTGGCTGGGCCACTGCTGCTAATACCACATTCACACAATAAAAGAACAGTGTATTATTTATTAATCCAAATTTAGATTTTAAAAAACACAAATTCCTGAACAGATACTATGTAGAATTTATCTTCCCCTTCAGTCAATGGAGAGAAATGGGTGATTCGTGTGACCTATTTTATATGTCTGTATGAAGTTGAAATGAATCATCTTCTAAAAGTGCCTATTAGGACATGATTTGTCTCATCTTAATATAGACATTTAAAATAGGTCAGATGAACAGGTTATTCCCCTCTCTTGGCTATAAGGGGAGACCAGGTGACCAGATCAAGTGAAGATACTGTAGATAGCTAAAGTTGGGTGAGATGCATTGTACTTTGTGCATATGGAGCAAGATTTTAAGGTTCTTCTTCCCCCTGGTCTCGAAGGGAGAGGTGATTTTTCTTTTTTTAAACACAAAAAGAATACTCCTGCACTGTAAAACATTCAGGAGATCAGAGGGAACAAAATGCTACTACGCTGGACAAGGCTCAAGTGGGATGTACAACAGCGTGAGAGATCTCAGCTGTCACCATGCAGAAAACAGTCAATGTGTAAGTTACAGGTGTGTTAAGGCCATTCTTGTATGTGTAATTGTGGGTGTGTGGAATGTCTCAAGGAGTGTTTTCTGTTTCCTCAAGGAGTGAGAAGGTCACCACAAAAAGTTTCTTGCTGCTCCTGTCAGGGTTTGTTCTAATCAGCCCTCTTGTGCAGAAAGATACTGTCCAGAAAAATACTGTGACCAGATCCGCCATTCCCATCAACCTCAAGCAGACAAACACATGCAAGAACAGCTATGCAATCTCTGCTCCTTTGGTACTCCTAACCAACTAAACAGTGGGAGTACTGTACCTTACACAGGCTCAAGGAAAGTTTGGGCAAACCAACATAAGGGAAATCAGAGACACTTCCTAAATACAGAGAAGTCATTTCAGACTCAAGAATTCCCTGAATAACAAGTTGTGAGAGACTGAGAGATGATTGAGTGAAAATATCATGAAATGTTAACCCTACTATATTCTTCCCCAGGCATCTGCTTTTGGTTAGAGACCAGTGTCCTGTTCAGAATTCTTGATCTACCTACCACAAAAAAATAAAGTGGATCATGAGTGTTTCAGACCAACTGAAGAAGTTCAATTAGTATAGACCCCATAGAAGAGAGGAAGAAAATTCTTGCACTGAGTTCAACTAAGCCACTGAGCTGGTCTGGAGGCTCCATACTGATTTCAAGAGACCCATGAGGTACTATTCAGTCTCTTCATGTCTGAGTAGCTGTACAATAATATCCACATTATTAAAATAAAATCTTGTTTCATAAGACAGTTTCCTCATATGTTCTGAGTATTTCCTACTGAGAGTGGGAAGGCATTAATAAAACTGGATTTAAAATTCTACAAATCAGCATAAATCTCTATGGAAAAAGAATATACTTCAGCTCTTCCCCGCTGTTGGATTTTTGTTGAATACCCTATGGTTCTCCACAAATTCTTTTCTTTAGCACAAACCAGTGAGACGGATAATAGAACTTTTGTTTATAAATTCTATATTCTCTTTACTATAACATCTAATATTTTAATAGCTCATCTTTCACACAATGGAATCATACTCAGAATTACGGCATACTGGCAAATAGTTAAGGAGTTTAAATGTATCAGTCTTAAATCAGGCCAAACAGGACTAACAACCTAAAGCTGACATGGGCTGTCCCTGGTCATGAATGAGGAGGTTTAGCAGTGTTTGGCTGCTGTGTTGGTTCCCTGGGTACAGCACTGGTGCTGCCTGCAGCTGATCACAAGGCTGCAAGCCCAGCAGTTCAGCCAAGGTTCAGCCCACCTGCCTGTGCCTTCATCAGACCGTGCTCCACCCCTCTGTCAGCAAGGATGGTACTGTGTTAGTGCCGGAAGTTTCACTAAAGTCAAGATGAGCAGTATCCTCTGCACCATTCACCTTTCTTACAGAAGGCTGCCAGGTTTGCTAGGGATTATTTCCCCCCTTCATAATCAATGCTGAGCACTCCCAGCCACCTTCTGTCCTAAGTGGGCTTGGAAATGGGTTCCAGGGCATTTGTTCCATTGTCTTCCCTGGGACCAGGGGGAAGCTGACTGGTCTGTAACTCTCAGATTCTCCTTTTTGTCCTCCTTGAAGATATGTGTCACATTTGCTTTATTTCAGAAAGCCTTTCCTTTCAGTGACAGCTGAGAGTGGCCTCACAGAGATCTCAGCCAGCTCCCCCATGAGTGCATCCCATCAGCTCCCATGGACTTTTACATCCAGCTTCTTTCAGCACACCCTAACCTGACATTTTTTCACTGAGGGTGAGTCTTCCCTGCTTCAGACTTTCTCACTGGGCTCACTGGGATTGCTGGAGGCTGGTTTTACCAGGAGAGAAAGAGCTGAAGAGTGCAGTGAGCACCTTGGCCTCCTCTGTGTCCTTTGTCACCAAGGCCCCCTCATTCAGCAGCAGACCCACATTTTATCTGTGATACACTTGCAGAAGCCCTTTTTGTAGCCCTTCCCAGGCCTTGGCTAATTAGGCACCAGCTGGGCTCTGACTTTTCCAGCCCCAGCCCCACATTTGCATGGGTTGCTGGAGTCTACAGTGGGGAACACACCTGAAGTTTGTGTCTAGAGCCAATCACAAATTCAGTGTACCAACCTCAGAAGTAAATCTGGAATGGTCTTTCGTGTACAAACTGGCAGGAGACTGATTTTGCAAGGACCACAAACTATCCCAGCCATTCATAATTTTCACTTCAGCAATTAAAATAATCTAGTTGTGACTCTCTGCATTTGTTTAAAGAAAAATAGCCAAAGTAAATATTACAAGCAAATAAAAGAGTTTCAAACTGCTACAATGGTCCAAGCCTTTGTCATGCTTACAGCTGGGATCAGAGCTGTGCAGAAAGTAGGTTTTCTGCTATGTTGGAAATTCCACAATTTCTTTTTTTCATTCTAAATGAGGAAAAAACTATTTCTTTTCATAATTTTTTTAAAGTTCTTTTCGGGTTTAAACTGATGGTTCTGATTTTTAGGCTCTTCTTATTACAAAAGAGTTTGTCTTCTTAATTTTAAACAATGGGCTAGAAAGCTACTTTACAAGGTCAAAATGTTCTATTCCAAAAATATAAAGAACTTCTGTTTCAACTCTATTCAAATATTCTGCTCCAGTATTTTAATACATAGAGCATTGTCAAAAGTGAAACATTTATATGGATTGCCATTTTGCAATGAAGAGTATTTCCACAATAAATTTTCTGACCAGTTCCAATTTGAAATATGAGAGAATACTGAGATTATATTTACAAGTTGCTTTGTATCTTCAATGGTATTACTTATCCCTTTCATCTCCTAAGAGCAACGATGACTCAGAAAAACATGATCAAAAAATTCGGGTCCTAGATATAACAAATATAGCAATTATACTTATTATTTTATCTTATTTTCAAGGTTTATGACATCTGAAAAAAACAGTTTCCAATTCTGATTAATCTGAGTCTTTATTGACCTAGGTTCATCTTCCCAGAGATTTTAGTGAGGAAGGTACCCTTTCATTTCAGAAGCAATTCAGTGTCTCTATTTCAGTTTTGCTATAAAGGAAGAACATTTATTTCTGCCAGTTTCCTTTACAGCCATACTGCAGGGTGCCTCTGATTATGCTAAACATTTGGGCCAGTTAAAGCCAGCTAGCTTTATTTTATGTGTTTTTATACTGCAGATTTTTACATTTCCTTTCTTAGGAAGGACACCAGGGCTTTTTCACCACATGAGATGCAAAAATTAATAATACTTTGTTTTGCTAATCCTGAGTTAACAGTCACAACATAACAGCATCCAGCCTGACCCTGAACAAGAACTCTGGGCCCATCAGATATTCCAAATAGTGAAGACATAATCCTATTAAAAAGATAAAATAATATGAGAGAAAACAAAGCAAAAGGAATCTTAAGTATGTATATTCCTCTTTAGGCTTCACAACTGAGCAGTCCCTCTGAAGCCATCACATTTCATTACAGTGGAGCTTTCTGGTCCAACCCTGTGCATAGAAAAGGCAGCTGCATATCCTTGAGTTCTTTCCAGCCTGCATTCGGCACAGATTTTGAGTATAGGATGAGCATCTGACCTTTAAAAAAATCTTAAATTCAGAATATATAAAACAGGCTGCTTAGCCATTCTTCTTATTTCTAAAGGAGATTAAATGCAGTTGAAGAAACTACACTGCATTCAGAAACTGGACCCTTTGGAAGAAAGGGTGACATTTTCTCAGAAAGAAAAAGTCCACAGACTAGGACTTTTCAACTGTTTCAGTATAAAAGAGCCAAATATAAAGAACAGGAAACCATTCTGTACTTTCAGAATAATGTGAAAAAGACAACCCAAGAGAGCTTTAATACCTGAAATGCTCTTAAATCCTAAAGAAAGACTTTTTGTAATACTATATCAAAAGGGGAAAGGGAAATAGCCCAACACAGTGCTTTCCTTTTTTCAGCATGATATGGATGTGGAAAGTATGTTAATTCCCGTATTCTCAAAGGAAAACAAATAGCATAAACAGACAGACAGGAGAGGAAGAGAGCAGTATGTTTAAAATAATAGAGAAACCCACCACTCATTTAAGCTGTTAGCTTTGGGAAGGCTCAGGCTGTGTGTCCAATCACAGGACCTACAGTTTATGTCAAGGCTTGTTTCAGATGCATTCTGCACCAACTCCACCAAACACAAACACAATTAGAGCATTCAGCATCAGACAGTAGGAGATCCCCTTTGATGTTGGGATAAAATGAGGATATGCATGGTTTTGTCCAAAATGACAACCATCCCAGGTTTACTAATGGGTATCTAATAGAAAAAGAGAACTTTATGATGCTCATTAATTACCAAACTGTCATGTGCTTCTGGCAGAAAGAAAGTAATCCTCTTCTCCAGATTAGACAGCCACCACAAAGGACTTCAAAGAACTTTCAGTCCCCTCCCCTGAGAGCTGCCTTGCATAAACCTCACAGCACTAACCGTGCAAATTAAAAGAAGGGAGCAGTTGACAAACCCTTCCTGATACATGCGCAGTCTATTGCTGTTGGCAGTTCAGACACGAGCCCTTATTCTGCTGGCAGATGTGCGCATTCCCTATACAGAAAATGTGCTCTAAAATTCACACAAAACTTTACAAATTATCAGTAAACAATGCTCTCCGTTCTTGCTTTCAAACCCGGAGATATTTGTGCTGAAGATCCTTTGGCGACAATAAAAATTCTTTTTAAGAACATGAAAATGTACAAGAAATACAGCTGAAAGTCTAGTTCTCAGAAAATTTCCTCAGATGCTGTTCTTAATAAGGAGCAGCTAAAATATGCCTTTTTCTGGCAATTTGCCACAATGGGTATAAAGGGCTACAGAAATCATCCAATATGAGAATGGATGTGTGAGGGAGCATGAAGCACTACAGTGATTCTCCTCGTTTAAATGGTCAGACATTTATGGAGTTGGAGATTTTGCCTTCAGCACAAATTCTTTCCCTTGCTCTTACATTTCTATAAACTCTTTCTATGTAGCTTTTTTTTCACAGACTGAACTGCAGACTTCAAAGTAGGCAATACATTTCACATATTTATGATTGTCACCCAAATACATGTATTTATGGTTGTTTTCACAAAGGTCTGAAACAGTGATAAAGGCTGAATTGTCTCTCAGGAGGAATGAGGTGCTTGTGATGTTTGGATGACACGTGAATTCCAGATGACAGGATTGTGTTCCCCAACATATTTGCCATTTGTTTTCTTTATTTGCTCACGTAGATTCAAATCACTTTACTGACAAGGTGAAAGACAATGAGCTCCATTATGATTATCCTGAATATCATTCAAAGCATCCCAAGCAGCATTTTGTTAAAGCTGTGTGCCTTGGTCTTGCTGGACAGATCAAATATTTAAAATGTGCCAAACAAATTTTATTTTAAGAAAATAATTTAAATTATTTTAGGGAAGGTAGTGCTGAGTGAAAAATAATACTAAAATAAATAATCATAGGGACCATCAAAAAGTGTTCCTTTGTTCATATCACTTTTCAAACAGCACTTCTTTGGTACATCCTGGTGAACCTATTCCAATCCCTAAACACTTTGAAAGATTCCCTCCTTCCCAGGTAATGTGTGTGCTACTTCTCAGTTTGATTTTTAAATAGCAGCAACATACCTGGGAGAAAATAGGTTTAATTTTCTTTTTTTTTTTTTTCTTCTTTTTTTTTTTTTACTGAGTGATTTAAATCATTGAAAACTCTAGGGTTGCATCAGAAATGTGATGTATGCTGAACACACCAACCTAGGTCACAGCTACATATGTAAAATCTTAAATGAGGCTGGCTGACATTTGTTATTCAACCTTTTTAGTGAAAAAAAAAAATCTTTCAGAGAGTAAACGCCACAATAATTTCAACCTAAATAAAAATTTTCATAGTACAGAAATGTCAAGAACTTAGAAAATATGAGCACAGAACTGGAGAAAATGGAATTTTGTCTGAGAATACTTTCTCTTTTCACCTTCCATTGATTGAGGATCAAAAGCACATTTTCTCATTGTGTCTCCAGTTAAACACTTCCTTGTTGTTCTTACTCACTAAATATGTTCCTTTCTAGAGTTTTTTTTTCTATATCAGTAAGGGTCTCAGCATTTCTAAATTACTATGGGCAGAACCTTGACTTTGCTATCAGCTCTCCGAAAAGAGCATTTAGAATGGACCCAGTTATGCATGACAAAATAGAAATGTAATATTTGAATGTGAGACAGTCTATGTTTGGTCAGTCACAGAGAAGCTGCCTGGCAGGTGCCAGCTCCAGCTCTCGACCATGGGAGTCAGCAAGTGCCCTACACTGAGGGAAAGACAAGCACTGAGAAGTCAAATTAATTATGATTACAACCACTAAAATAGTACCATTGCCCTGTGCTCTTGGTGTCACTACTTCTACCTGTTGCTTCTTCTGTTGCGTTCTCTAGTGTGAAATCATCAAAAATTATTCTAAATTATTAATAAAGATAAATGAAGTATTTGATTAGTTTGCAAGTTAGCTAAAGATGATCAGAGTTGTAGGCTGAACATCCACAGGATTTTCTTTTCTACCCCTTTTTAGAGGTTATCCATCACGGCTGAAAATCCAGTGCTCATCCTCACTTTGTACTTGCAATTCATGCAAAAAAGCAGGACATAATCTTTGACACAGCATCCTCTGTTAAGAACATCCTCCTCCACCTTCTTCCTCAAAGATAGCCAAGAAACTGTAATTTCTTCAGCACAAATTCAAAACACAGCCCTGTACCAGCCTCTCTGAAGAAAATTAACTCTACCCTAGCTGAAAGCAGCACAGAAGCAGAGTCAGGAGTGAGGCACTCCCAGCGCAGTGTCACAGGCATCCATTTCTGAGGCAAGTTCTCTCCTGGTAGAAGAACAGAAGTGATGCATTCACACTCCTTTCCCTGCTGGGCATTCGTCTGTGATTTTTGTCTCAATAAAACCAAATTCACAGTAATTAATTCCTGAATGGATGTATTTCTGGGGACACACCAGCTTCCAGGATATGCCCACAAAAATGTGACTCCATTTTTTGTATGTCTGTTTTCTCTAGCGAATTGTTCCAAAATTCACTGGTTGGCATCAGACAAATAAGTCATTCTCCTGAATATAACATAATTTCCATTAGTTTTCCTCTGGTTAAGTGACAGTTGAAAGAAAAGAAGTCCTGGGAAAATTTTGGAATAGGATGATCCTTGCAGGCAGAAGTTGAAGTAGTTTCAATCAAAAATGCAATCACAGAGGAGTTTGTACTGAATTTTTGTGCTGCATTTTCAAACGTGAAAGAAGCAGTGAAAGAACAAATGAAGGCAGCAAAAAGAAACCCAGGGCAAAGAGACAACATGATCTGACAAGAGATAAGAAAAAGAGTTTTAGGGTAGAGGGCTGGATGGACAAAGGCCTGGGTCTGTGGGTACTGTTATTAATCCCAGCTATGCTCAAGGAAACAAGGCTCAGTGAATATGCTTTGTGACCAAACAGATTTGTCCCAGAGAAACAATTCACTTCCAACTTCATAGCCAACTTCTCCTCCTAACAGAAACAAGCTAAAATTGGCAAGCCCCTTAGGTCAAAAAGGGATTAGTGGTGTTAGCAATGAGATCTGAATTATAAGCACAGAAATTTCAAGTTCCTGTTCCTGCTCAGTCAAAGCGCAAGCTCTGGCATTTTTTCAATTCAATGTCAAACTCAAATGAATGGCTCACGGGACAGTCAGAAAGGGCAGGAGGGTTTTAGCAGTCGCCTAGTCTGATCTAGCACCAGTGATGGTCCAAAATGTTTTGCCCTCCAATCATTCCAATCCAGGACCAGCCTTTGATATGCTGGAACCAGCGTGGGCCATAGCTGGCCACAGCATCACTGAGGTGTAGAAGTCAGGAGCGATTAAAAAGACCCCACTTGAACTGGCAAAGGACATGAGGAAATTTATATTTTTGGCATATTCAATAATTCATAAGGTCTTCCAGGATAAACAGGCAAGGAACCAGTTTATACACACTCAGATGCATCTGGACTTGCAGATCAAGATCAGGGGAGAAAAGAAGCAACAGTCATTCCAGGAGGCTGTGGATTTGCTGCTAGAACTTGACCCTTTCCCTTTTCCTCTCAGCAGTGAACTTCACAGGAAGGCAACTGGAGCTGAAAAAGATGCCAGATGATTGCTGTGAGCTGAGACAGCACAACTGGGAGCCTGATCCTGGGAAAGCAGAAGTCTGAGGTATTTGGAGATGTTTCTGTACAATTTCTACAGTTTTTCTACAGTTGGTAGAAAAAGTGTAAATGGGAACAACTGAAACATTAAATGAAGTCATTAAACCTGCTGGCATGAAAAACATTCCCTAAAAAGAACTGGCCAAGTCCCCAGATGATCATAGATACATAGAAGTTTAAAGAGTGTAGGAAGCTGATTTGTGAATTTGCCAGAAGGTGAAAACTTCAGCATAGGTTGGATGAGAAGAAGCCCTTCTAGTGGTCAGCAAGCTGTAACTGGGCAGCTGTAGGAGTTCATTCATCCCTTCCATACACACAAGATAGAAAAATGCACACACAAGGACTGCTCCTTTTCTAGTCTGCCCATGAGTTGAGTTTTACAGAGTGAGTCCAGTGATGGAGGCTGAGCCTATAACAGAGCTACAAGTGGTGCTCTGGAACAGGCAATGCTCATGTTCCATAGTACTCTACCTCCTGGCTATAGATTTTAGTTCAGTAGACATTTCTACTTGAATTATTAGGAGAACAAATTTATGATCTGGGGAAACCATGTATTGCTGCCATAGCTTTATAGATTTAACACAAACAGGCTTACATATAGGGATGGCAATAATGCTTTGTCCATTTTTATTGTACTGAAAAATCAGCAAATGCTCTCCCAGCCAGAGCAACTACCAGGTAAAGACATCCAAACAAAACTACATAAGACAAAAAACAGATGGCTCCTTGTGCCTCTGTTAACTCTTGTTAATATGCCTGAAACAACTGCACTCATCAAAAGCATGAGTGCACTCAGAATTTATACAACTGACAAAGTTCCCACTTCATTGACTGGAACAATGGATTTGTTCTTTCAGTAATAGCCTATAGGGTGCTGAAATACTTACCTGGGAGGGATGCTGTATTGGAACAGAATGTCACAGTGAAATCATCTGGTAAATGAAGCACTCCATTCCAGCATGCAGTTCTTCTTCACACAGTCATGCTTAATGCTTTTTCCATCACAGAAGAAATTCCTTGTATTTCAAATTGAAGTAAAGATGTGGGATGTGGAACAATGTACAAGTCACTACTGGGACTTTTAAGAGACAGAAATACTCTGGCTGAAGCTGTTGCTATTATGAGTCTAAGATGCAAGCTGACAAATATTCATGTTGTGTCTTAGTTTAGACAACCCTGATCGTGTGTTTTTTCTAAATTACAAACAATTAATATTTCATGCAATATTTTTTTTAAGCTGTTTGTTCATTCTATTATGTGATTACTAAACACAGACCTACAGCAAATATAAGATAAGGTGTCCTTTCACAAAGGAAAGCAGATCCCAATTCTGAACCTCTACAAACAAATGTAGAGTGGAAATGCACCTGATTTGCTAGTCCCATATCTAGAACAAACATTTCTAGGACACTTGAACAGTTTTGTATCTTTAAGACAAGCATTCACGCAGTTCAGACATGAAAAAGTTGCTATAATATGGGGCCTCTGTCAAGGGGCTAACACCTCACTTGCTTTACAGACAAGTAGCCTCCATTTCCTCCTCCATTTCCTTCTTATTTTCAAAGCCTTCCCAAAAGTTTTAGCCGTATGAAATTATAACAGTGATTTAGAGATACACATTTTTAGGTCCTGTGTTCATCACAGGAAAAATCCCCACATGCTAAGCCTAATTAAAGCCTAACACACCCTTTTAAAACAGTTCACACTATCCATGAAATGTTCATTTTCCTGCTACAATACCATCTTGCCCTGCATCTACTGCATTCCTTAAAAACATCTATAAGTCTTAAAGAATAGCTTATAATTATTCCAAATAGCTTCAGTTAGCAAAATATAGAGCATGAGCTCATCTTTCCATAGAGCATGATGGAAAGAAAGGGAAAAAACAGTTGGAGGTAAATGGTAAAAAACAGTCATCTGTACTAATGAACTGTGCTGTAAAATAATCTCAGTCAACTGTGCCCCAGTCTTACTCAGAAGCAGGTCTAAACAAATTCTGAAGTTATGTGGAAGGGTTTGTTGGAGTTGCCTAAGCTAGCCTAGAATGTGTTAGGGTGTAGGTTCTATACTGCATTCAGGTATAATATGCTTGGGATGAAGCAATGAACAGATTCACAGCAGTTATGGTGATTGGAATCCAGCTATTTATCACGAGGGTCACATGTTAAAGTAGGGTTATTGAACAAATGGAAAATAACAGCTCATGATCAGATAGCAGATGCTTTCATAATAACAGAGAGAGATCTATGGTTTATAAGGCTCCTCACGTAGGTCACTAAATGGGTGATTGGAAATAAGTTAGTCATACTTACCCGAAGTGTTAACCATATAAATGCTTTCATAAAATCACTAATTACCCATCTGTCATTGCTGGACACTCCCCAAACTTGAAAGCATTGCAGAAAGTATGCAAAATGCTGATACCCACAAAGCACTCCAGATGAGGCTCTGGTGTACCCAGCCAGTGACACCCCATAACCATAGGGGCATAATAACTGATCTTGAGAGGATCATCAGAGCAAATATATTTATTGCCAGATTATATTTGATGATATAAAGTTAACAAATTGGGAAAATAGCTTTATTTACTCTGAAGGCTCTTCTGAGGGCGTTTGTATCTTGAAAATAATCCCAATGTTAATGAAAAATTGTGAGTTCCTTTGCTATTTAAAAAATAATCAGTATAATAGCTGTTAAGAAGAATTATCTGATGATCCTGTTGAGGGTCAGAACAGCTTATCTGTTTTAGAACTGTGAAGATAATATTAAGCATGCAAAGGAGCAGCTATGGATTCAGACAAAGCTGCTCAGTGAATCAGAAGGCTCCCCTGCTATGTTACACAGCACACAAACAGCTTTAGCACCAGCTCTGCACACACTGACAGCTACTTACATGAATTTTAACACTAGGACACAACATTAAGATGATATTTTCAGAGTGGCATTTTTTTCTATTCTGTTGTCCCCCACTCTCTGGCAGCTTTCTCTGAGTGACTAACTTCCACACATGAGAGAGGCAGAGAAGGCAGAAATGCTGGGGCACTCTGACAATGAGCGCTGAAAGCTGCAGTTTCCCCCTTGGACTGTGGAAGAGCTCAGAGCTTCCCTGGTACAGGAAAGGTCCATGTGAGCATGCACAGCACAAAGAAAGCCTAAAGCCAGCTATAAAATAAAACACCAGTTTAACCTTCCTCTTGAAATCTCAAGATGCACGTCACAAATAAATAGTTAGACATGGAGAACATACACTTCAAACCAGAAGTTCTCCTCGTGCCTGTGAAGTAGGAATATCAAGTTTCAGCTTTCTGAATGTGAGCTGATAACCAAGTTAAGCATACAAGCAGCAGTTCAGCAACTGCTCAGCTGTGTCATTTTCTGACCAGCTTCTCTTTTTCTACTCTAGAGTAAACACAGTTGACAAGGCCAAATATGTAGAACACAGACACACAAAAAAACCCAAACAACCAATCAAAACAAAACTAGTGGCTCCATACCCACAGGGGAGAGCCCAGTCTGTTCTCTTGCAACCAATGTTGGTTTTGAGAGAAATTCCTGTGAAGGCAGATTCCTGTGGGAGAGAAGTGCTGCACAGTAAATTTCTGTGAGACAGAAGTTCTGCATAGCACGGGCAGGGAGCTCTGCCAGGCTGGGCAGGGAGGGTGGGCATTACTGGGGTCACTTCTTCTCACTCAGGAAATGAGGGACAAAGATTGGAAAGAGAATTAAATCAACCAGAAATCAGCAAGGGGTGACAGGGCAGATGTAGAAAGTTAAAACTGATAGTGTTTTTCTGGTGATTGAAGTACAGATTGCAGTATCTAAGACTTTCAAAATAAAAAGTTTATGAACTTAAGTATTGCAAATAGATTTCTGTATTTTGTGAACTACAGTAAGGTGATGAGCCATGTAAAAGAAAAAAAAATTCTAACATTTAGACTGTATTGAAATCAAATATTCTTCTCAAGTAAAATACCTCTAAAATAATCCAAGATTATACATGCTTGAATAAAGACAAATGAAAAAAAAATAAAATCTGAGAGTAAAATATTTCAGGGATTAAAAGAACATTTTGGGTTCTGCAAACCATACTTCAGCTTTAAGACTGAAAACAAACAAACAAAAAATGCCATTTATTTTATGGGTTTTTTCCCAATGGAGAAATATGTTTTGAGATCTGCATTTCTGCAGAACCTTGAGTAGCTTAGAGGTTCTCTCCCAGCAAAGCAGAGTTCATCCAGCTGCCTAATGAGGTAAGAGTGTGTGCTGTGATGGAGCATTGGCAGGCAGGACAGGCTCCTGAGCTTGGTGGTCAAGAAAGAGAAGACATAGAGAATGGAAAACGAATTTAATTTTTATGTTTATGAAGAGACAAAGCAAGGAAGCTAATGAAAGGGTCCTAATCTCTTTCTGGTAGGCTTATTTTTGCAAGTATATGTAGTTAGATATCACTTGATTTATACAGTGTCATAAACTGTTATTACTCATAAGTTACTGGAGGGCAGAGAGACATCTCTTCAGCTGGGGGATCCCCAGCTGTGTGGGTCAAAGGAAACAGGCTCTGGATTGATGATCCTTAGTCCTGTGCAAAGAGGAAAACCAGGAGATATAATTGCCATCTCAATTACACAGTCTGGATCTAACCCCAGGGAGGAATAGAGCAGTGCACAGAAGCTGAAGCTGGAAAGCTCTCTAGATTTTTTTTTTTCACTGACCCCAACAACTTCTTTAAAGAAGGAATTTCATCAACTTGTGCAAGACACTGAAGAGACAGGAAGGGGATAGTTCCTGCAATACCAGTGATTTGAACATACTGCCAAGTTCCTCACTATCTGATAATCACAGATTTGTTTATTAATCTTGATTGGAAGGAACTCTTGAGGTCATCTAGTCCAAACCTCTGAAACTTTTCTATCTGTTCAGAATTTCCTTTGGTGCAAATTGTGACCACAGCCTTTCACTGTACATCTCCAGGAAGAGTCTCGTGAGTATTCACTTTGTCAAGTGAATGATTCAGTGTCGCATTTCTAAGAACTACAAGCTGCTAAGAGAAGAACAAAGCATGCACAGATTAACTCCATCATCCTTCCTGATTCCAACTAGTGGACATTTAGGAACACCAAGTCTGCAACCCAGCAGTGGTGCTTAATTAGGATTAGATTTCTGGAATCTCTTTGGTTTCCACAAAATTCTGTAGTGGAAAGTCCTGCATTTGACTTATAAATTATGAAGTGCTTTCTTCACCTGAAGTGAAGCAAATCAAGCTGTCCCAGTTTTAGCAATATTTTTTTGGAAGCAAGTGAGACTGAGATGCATGGCTTCTCTGGGTGACTTATGGAATTTCAGTGGCAATGGATCTCAAGGATGTATTCAAACTTTAGAGTTTAGGGAAACTGTTGAGATAGCAAATGTTAACACCCCCTGAGAATTTCTCTACATAATAAAGTTTACCATCAGGACTATCACAATGATGTTTTTCCACTAGTAATAGTGTAATTTCTCATGTGAAGACACTCCAAAATAGGCCAGCTCAGCCAGGATTTGCAGTAATATAGATCTCATAACAAATTACAGATTGATAGGTAAATGTCTATATGTACATAAAGATTGACTGCAACAATGCAAAAAAAGAAATTTGGAAATAGAGATTTACTTTTCCCCTAAAGGACAAGCTCTTGCCCACTTGTAAGATCAAAGGCAAATTGCAAAGATATTATCAAAAAACCATAGCTGTGTCAGTCCAAACCACTAATAACTTTAAAATGCTCTATGGTTTTCTATATATTAATGTTGAAAGCACTGCTCGTCAGAACACTGAACCTGAAAATTGAAAAACTCTCCTCTTAAAATGATGCTTTTACTTATGCTGACTTCATTGCTGTGGTTGCCCTCCCTCCAGTCTGATGCCACCATCTGTCCACTGCTTTCCAAAAGTTCAAGTATAGTTATAATAGCAAGTGAAAGAATAATAATTATACCTTAGTTGAAATACCAGGTATATTACCAGCTTAGTATGTTCCAGAAAAAGAGTCTATACTGACTGTTCATGCTGGTGCTGAACTGTCTCTTAGAGCAGCTTTTCAATTTTTCCTTCTGTAGACTTTCCAATAAATGCCTTTAAAGCTCACTACTGTGATCCCTACCCACCACTTTTGTTTCTATGTTGAGTCATTCTGTTTAAGTCTCTTTGTAGCAGCAAACTGCCCTTTGTATAAACTGAACCTAGTTAAGAATTCCCTTTTGCTGCGAATCCAACTGGAATTCTTGGCGGTACACAATGGCATACACCATAGCAGGGTGTTTGCTCCAGTATTTCACTCAAAAGCACTGGGCTTTGTTCTGATTTACACACTTCAGATAAGATCAGAATCAGGCCAACAGCTTCTGCCAAAAGAGCATACAAACTGAAAGGCAGAGAAGATAAAACAGTCTCACTCCAAGAGATTCAGAGAATGAAAGTAGCATAAAGCTTTTCAACTTTTTCTGTTTTGGCTGGAAGTGATGCTAGCCTGTGTGGAGCATCCATAGCCCCTGTGAAAACAGAGAGATCTACAGAGGTATTAGAGAGGAAAGTAAAAAGAAAAATGAACTGGTAAAAAATAGAATTAAAACTTTAATATGTCACCTTGCTTCAAAGGAGGTTGCTTTGTTCGTACTGCCTGGTGCAATCGCACTCAGATTTTCAGAGACCTCAGGACTACCCTCTTTGTAAAGAAACATTAAGAGAACAGTTCTTTACTCTTGCATCTGTCCTTCTGACATATATCTCCCCCTTGCTAATTGACCATTCAGGAGCTAAAGCAAGATGCATTCATAGCTTGCAGTGCAATATGGTTCCAAACACAGCTGCAAGGTGACTGGAGGCAGTTTCCCTCCCAACTTGCTCTTGTAGGTACAGGGAACAATGAGCTGCAGAGAGCACATTGGGCTCTTGCCCTGTTGCTTCCTGAACTCAGCAACTCCCATCCTAGAGGATGCCTCTCTTGCCCCATCCAGCTCTGTTTTGCTTTTACCCTTTATATGTTCTGTCACAGCATATGGCCAAAAAGACAGCTTTGTTGCCTCTTTTTTATCAGGGTTTGGCCTGCCACCAGCTCATAGTGAAAACCTCATGCCCATGTCAAGAATCTGTCTCAGCCCAAACTCTGTATTTCTTCCTGAGAGGCACAAGAAACCCTAACATCTGTGCACATCACACAGCAACAGTAAATCAGTTCTAAGATCATAAGCTGTTTCTGATATTAAAAGAGAGGAAAATAAAAGGCAGGACTTGGAGCAGCAAACACCTTACAGGTGCTAAAATGTGCTGGTATTTTAACATGGGCCCAAGCAATTGTTCATAAGTCTGGATGAACCAGACAAAAGCAAGCCATGCATGCTACAAAACAGTCTGCCAAGAGATAGCACAAGCCAGCTCTCCCTGAATATGTGACTGCTCTAAGTCAAAAGTGCAGCTGGGCTAATAGTCATTGGGAAAGCAAGCATGAGTCATAGGGTTCAGCAGGCTTTAGCAACTCCTCGTGTCACAGTGCAGACCTAATCTCACAATCTCACTCTGCAGTTCCTGGACAGCTGGAGAAGGACTTTGGAGAGAAACATGCTGTGCTTTCTTTCAAAAATCCAGGGCTTTTGGTGCATCTCTCCAGGCAAAGGAAAGAATCACGACCTGGCCTTGGTTCCCAGCACCAGAGCTGTTGCAAATGTGCTGTGTCTGCACTGCAGGACAAGGGCACGCTGCAGAGGGAGCAGGACACGGACCTAGGGCACCCAAAGGGTGCACTCCTGCTCCAAATGAACACACAACAGAGGCACATCATCCTACAGAACTGCAGAGCCTGACTGGGATGCTCCGACCACCCGGACTGAGGGTACACATCAGAAATCTTGTGCTCCACAGTGGGGCACAGATTTAGTAAAATAAATAAAAAATTACATCTCATTTAAATTCATATGCTATTACTTCTTACTATGTCTCAAAATTGTGTTTTACTTCTTTGCTTTCACCAAGAAATGAAAGTTCTGTGTGTCTCAAAATAAGTAGATTTACTCCATGGCAGACTGATGGCTTTTTCCTATACCTCCCAGACGACTTATTTCTCTAGATGCAAAATACATATTGTTTTCAAAGCAACAGATATTGAATAACATAAAGCATGCCAAGTTTCATGAACACCTTAGCCTGTTTAGAAAATAAGATTTGGATTATACTCACTCATTAAAAGTTGCTTATTAAACTTAGTATTTGTTTATTTTTGGTAATTATGTTAATCCTGAAGTATTTTTGTGGTATTCATTGAAACTGATTTCAATGAAATGGTTGCTAAACTATAGTACATCTTTCTGTATGAATCTGTTGCCCAGTTTTCTAATTTTCACAAAAAAGGACTAAAACTTTATAGTTTCCTCAGTAATCTTAAAGTAACTCTGAATGACACAAGTCCTTGATCAGTCACCTTACAGTGGAAGAAGCCACTGTCATCTCAATATTTTTCATATGTGAATATGTAAGTTTAACTTACAAAGTTTTTAAGTTCAACTCCAGATAAATTTAACTGCTTTTTAGACAAGGTATTGAGTTTGTTTTGGTTTGGTTTTCAAACATAAGCAGTGCTCCATTGCCAGAAAACAGGCCCCTGGGTATTTTGCCTTCAGTGTGTCCTCCATCAGTTAAGATTTTGATAAATCTACTTTACAGGGGCTAAAATGCTGGATTTTTCCAAACGTGCCTGATATAAATAAGCCAAGTGTTTTGGAGAGGAATCCAGAAGTATTTAATCAGGCAATACTTCCATTGATTTCCATGGGAGTCTTGTCAGAGTAAGAACTGAGTTAAGACTTCAAGACTTGGCACATTATCAATCCCAGCAAATGACGGGTGAGAGCTGATGCCTAACGCATGTTCTAGGGAGGAAACTACTTGGCTCAGGGACCAGATTTAAAACATCACATACTGTAGTTTAAGCCCTGTAAGAAGTGAGAAGAACAAAGCTTAAGTTAGTCTCTAAACACCCAAGTCAGAGTTCAAATACAGTGCAAATATTCTTTACATATCTCAGCACGTCTAGTGGCACACTTACTGTAAAAGGCAAGAGCGATGGATAAAAGGGAGCAGGTCTTAATGGGAAATGAGTCCCCAGAGGAAGCACCACAATGCACCTTTTTCACAGGCTATTGATGAGTAGATAACACATGATTGTGATATGACAAAGTTAGTTAAGAAACACTATTAAAATAAGGAACACAGTATTTCATATAGTTATTTTAGAGATTCATTTTATTCCTGAATTTCTTCAAACAGCAATCTCTTTTTTATCCTCTCTGGCATTTGTGGGGGATCCTGAAATACCATATCCTCACAACCAAAGGCAAAAGCCAAGAAAAAGGGAGAGCAAGGGTTTTACTATACATCCTTTCCTAAATGCTAACAAACATAACTCTGAATTTGCCCAGCAGATTGTGTTTAACACTGCACCAGCTTGCCTTATAAAGGCAAATTTTCAACATACTTCAATAATAAAAATGAGTATAACAAATGAAGTAAGTTGCTCAGAATGGGATTTCTAGCTCAGTCACTTTGTCTGATCCATCATGGGTGGCACTTCATTAATGTGCCTGATGTTGCAGATTAGATCAATGGCTAGCAACTAACTGGGGGGTTCGTCTGATCTGCAACTGACTCAGAAACTGCAAAAAATCCCTCTGCAGGAGGCATAGAACACCCCCTTCTCAAGCTCCTTCATCCAGGATACTGCTCCAATGGAGGACAAGGCTACAGGCCATGAAAGTTCAGTTGTTTTGAAGTATTTCCTGGAGATTTAGAAATTCCATCTCTCCTGTAAGGAATACCTTACTAGTAGAACATTAAGGCATGACAATTGTGTGCATTAATACAAAGTGCTAACACATAGGCCTGTATTCAGAATATATTTAGGACAATACAGAGAGAGACACAGAGGTAGAAGCAGATTTCAAAGTACTGCTGACCAGGTGCTGGCAAATGAAAACCAGGTGTTGTCTAGAGTTGTTTCTAGGCAAACATAAAAATCTGAATTGCACTCAAAACAGAAAAGATTTTCTACTGTAATTCTGGTTGATTTGACTGCCTTTTGTAGTAAGCATACTGCTTTTTTTTTTTGGTAAAAAAAACCCTTTCTGCACAAGCATTTGCTTTTTAATGGAAACACCTTCCCCCCCTCATTTAAGATGTAAATGATGACCTTAGCAAGAGGGGAGAATTGTATACAGATCCTTTATACTAATTCTTTTTGGGAAGAAAGTTGACACTGTAATGAGTTTCACGGTATGTGGACTGGACAAACACATCCAACATATTCTAAGATGCATTTTAACCATCAAATCATATCCTAAGTAAGAAGCTGACTCAGTGCACAGGCCAGCTTACCTTATTCAGAATTCTTAATTCTCACATATTGCCTGAATGTAACATAGAGTCTCATAATTTATACATTTTAAACAATTGCTTTTCTTTCCCCTTTTTAAACTGGGTGACAGTCTATGGGAGAGGAGAGTTCACTTGATAAAAAAGAGAAGAAAATACTTTCTGAGTATGACCAGGGTGTACAGTCAACAATATCCTGGCCTATATCAAAAGCTGTACCAGGTTCAGGTCAGACATCAGGAGGAATTTTTTCAGGAGGAATGGGTGGTTAAGCATTGGAACAGACTGCCCAGGGAAGTGGTGGAGTCACTGTGCATGGAAGTGTTCAAGGAACAACTGGACATGGCATTCAGTGCAAAGGTGGTCATTGGTTAAAGGCTGAACTCAATGATTTTGGAGGTCTTTTCCAGCTTTAATGATTCTAGGATATCCACTGAGGTCTACAGAAACTACACAAGCTTAAACAGCTTTCACCACTTCAATTACAAATTCCATGACCAAAAATGACTTTCAAAATGTATTCATACAGACAGATGTAAATTTGAATGTATTATGACGTCTCTTGCACTTACAAAGGATATGTCCATCTCTCATTTTTAACTCTGTAGATCTGGGACAAAAATTCAACAGTTATAAAATACTCTTCACTTGCACATGAAAAATATTCTTCCTCTAATAATGACACAGCAATCACCAGTTCTTTCACGGCCTGAAGCTCAGCTGCTTTCACTCTACTCAAGTCCAAACTTCTGTATTGTAAGCTTCAACACTGATTGTCCTGCCTCCTCTCACTCTGAAAATTTTGAAAGAGAATTAGCTAGAACAGAGGTGTGGAAGAGGAACATGCAAACAGTGAGCAAAGACAGCTGGGGCAGTGAAGGGCTTCATAGTACAGATAGGCAATAACACCTACATTGCACTGGAGACTCTCTAAGTACTCAGCAACCATGGTGAACATTCTGGCTGAAATCACCCTGAAATCACTCTACCCAGGGAAATCCTGGATATTTAGTCAATTTACTGGTTTCTTTTACAGCTAAAAATCTCAGAAGGCAGAGGATAAGAAATACTGAAATCTAATGGTTTCTGCAAGTGCCCCGTGTGATTACAGAGCTCCTGCTCTGAGGCAGCTGGAATTATACACAGTGATCTCTGGTCACCCAGTGTTGAACAAGTCGTGAATGTTCTCCAACATACATCATAGTGTGTCAGCACCAATCTTAGGGAAAAAAGATAACTGTGATTTCTGCAATGTTAGGATTGCTACCTTATTGCTGCCTCTAATTGTTTATACACATAAAATGTTCGCCCCGAGCTCAAGATTATCCATTCATAATGAATGGAATGTTTAATGTTCCTTAATTTCAGTTGGGCTTTTCAGGCTTAGCTAGGTTGAGGCCTAGATATTTGTCTTTCTGAGCCATGCATCACAGCCATGGCAATTCAGATATTACAGATTTAAGCAACACTGTAGGAAAACATCTCTGTTCAAAGACAGCCTTGAGTATGTGGCAGCTCTCCACTCTTTCCACCCCCCAGTCTCATTAAGCTTGCAGGATTGGAGCCTTCTCCTGTAGAGGTTTATTTGTATACATAGTGCTCATGTTCCAGGGAATAAAGGATCTCAAGATCATTCTTCTAGGTAGGAACATTATATGCCAATATTTTCATAAAATAGACTTGTAATTCTCCTGTGGCTAGACAATGGAAAGGCTCTGCCCCCGGAAAAGAAACAGATTACAAAGAATGAAACAAGGTAGGTGTGTCTAAAAATAAATAAATAAATACAATTACAAACATTAAAGTTTCCAGAGGCATTACTCACTCAGCCTCCCTGGATATCACCTGACATAGAAACAGATCTAGCAACATAAATGCTTCTTCAGATTTTCTTATTAAAAATATAGCAGCTGGTGAGGACAATGGTGCTAAATGCACTACTGGAATTTTTGTTTGTAGTGAGAACAACTACTCTGAAATTTAAACACATACTTACAAATATGTGCCTACATAGCTCTGTCAGGGGATGTTTACCAGTCCCCTGCTGCTGTCACATCTTTTAGTTCCAACAGCTTTATACTGACACGTCCTATCCAAACTTTGCTATTAATGGTAGAGGTGGAACATGATGGCAGCTGTACATTGACTTCCCTTTGTTGAATGTGTTTTTTAAGAAACATACAATCAAAACCTGGGCAATAATAAGTTTTCTAGTATCTGGTTTCTCCCAGTTAAGTTAATTTGAGCACATATAATAAGGATAGGAAGAAAAAACCTAGGAAAAAGCCACATGCATTCAGCTACAATCCTGAAGAAAAACATCTTTAAAAGCATCCTTACGTGTAAGACTTAAATAATTTGGGGTTTATCATTAATTTTGGCATTTTTCAGTTAATTTTACAGTACTGCAAAACAGTCTCACCCCATGTGTTTCACCAGGGACACTGGCCATTTTGTAGAATAGGAATGTAACTTGTTTTGTGCAATAATAATTTTATTAAATTTTTTTATGTGAGAGGCCACAGCCATACATCTCCAGTTTCTCAGAGCAAGGTGGGCAGACACTCGTACACCTGCTGAAGTAATGGATCTCAGTGGCTGGTTATGAGGAGCTGGGGGAGCTGCACAGAACCCTGAGCTCTGTCCATGTGCCAGCGATTACATGTTGAGCACTAAAACCAGATGACTGAATCTCTGCAGCAAGAAAAGGCAGCAGATCCCATGCCTGCAGGCAGAATCTTTTTTTAAAATTTATTTATATGAGGCCGGGAGAAAAAAAAAAAATTCTTTCCCTGGCAATATCAGGATTAACAGGAAACAAGGACCAAGAGTAACACAGTGTAAGATGCCTGGAGTGCTGATCCTCCTCCAGCCCCTGAATCCATTTAGCCGGTCCCAGAAGGCCCTGCACTCATGAAACTCTTTGAGAGGTTTTTAACCTCTATGAGAGCTGCACAGGTGCAGCCCATTTGGAAAGCAGGCAGCTCCCATTTTTCCACCAGGGGCAATGTTACTTTGAAATCGTTCCATGAAGTCATTAGACATGAGTTTTTTGTTAGTGTTTTTAAAAGACATAATTTATGCTTTTTTTTACTTTCAATAGCTCAAGAACTGCAATGAATTAAAAAGTCATCTCAGAAACCTATTAAGGTGAGTCCCAGTCACCAAGATCCAGCCTGCTTTGTTAAGCAAATTGACTTCAGTCATTGTATTTATTGCTAAAAAAAATTAAATAAATAAAAGAAAAAGCTTTTACAGGCAGTATCCATGCTCTTTTCAAATTCTCTGTCTGGAGGTTAATCAAACCTCTCTGTTGAGCTGTCCTGATGAAATGGGAAATTAAATACCTCACTATGAGTGTGAGGACATTTTAAGGCAGTGTTTAGAAGTATAGAAAATCTTGACAATGTAATACAAATTATTAGAATTGTAAGATCATTTTTGTTTGGAAAAACTTCACATGGTAACATAATAATGAAATTTTTCCATTTACTGAAATAAAGTAAGTGAAACAGCGTGTCTTAAATTATTTTTTTAAATCTATATGCTGCTGTTCTCCACAGAAAATATCTGAGATAGCATATCTCATATAAATAACAAATAATTAAAGCCAAATATCTCAGTATTTGTCTATAGGTATTTTGCTGAATACTAGATGTTGCAACCAAAAGAGGTTATTATGACTTTTGCATTTGATCTCCTGGGTTAACACAGACAAAAGCACCCCATTAATTTCTGCATCAAAACCATTCTTTTTGTTTGATCTAAGCACCTCTTTTTAAAAAATATACCTAGTCTTAATACAAAGACTCCAAGTGAAGGATAAACCACTGTGTCCCTAGGTAAATTTTACAGTGGTTAATTTACTGTTCTTGTTAAAAATGGGCACATCACTTCAGTCCTGCATTTGTCTAGCTCCTGCTTCTAAACACAAGACTGTAATACCTTTTTTCTGCTTAAAAAGCTAGATTAAAGATGTCAGCAGTAATTGTGCAAGTTGATCTGCAATAACATATAGCCTTTGGTGTCAACACTAATCAAGGTTAGGCAACTCCAGCAACATCTACTCAGCAGGAGGCAAAGGTGCAGTTAATTCAGAATTCTCTTGCCTTTGTGCTTTTGATGAAATTTTAATTCAGTTTGGGTGCAGGTCTATTTCTTCTACTGTTTGGTGTTTGAGAATATTAAAATGAACAGAAACTCCAGACCTGTTGCTACATTCTCATTGATATGCTGTTATTTACATGCATAAAATGATAAAAGAAATTGTCTGTGTTTATAAAATAGAGCAATTACTATTGTCATGAGTTATCACCAACAATGCTTAGACAGCTGGTAGCTTTCACAGTCTAATGGAAGGCATGAAGACTACTCAGAACAGCTGTAGACAAAGCTGATGGGTCCTATAAGCAAGCAAAAATCCCCTTTTTATATCAGCAATAGATTTAATCTAAAATAATTGTTTTAATGGAAGATGTAAATTCCATATGTTTCTTAAAGGACTTAAAGTTAGAATACTCTGAACTCCTTCAAACTCCTTTGGTCTACTCACTTTCCCTTAGCCAATGTCTTTAAAATCTAGAAACAGGAGAACTGTTTTGGACAAAGTGTTACCCTCACAAAAATGCAAACAGAAAAATCAAAACACTCCATGATATATTCTGTTTTGTGGGCTTTAATTGACAAGAGATAAAGAATGACTGTATAATTAATGTTGAGACATGCATTTATACAAATAGATTTCTGTCTTGCTTAAGTAAGTGAATGATTGTATTTAGTCCCCAAACGTGGCAGAGTAATTCTTCACTGGACAATCTGGAGTGCAGCTGTGGGAGGGTGGAACAAGGGGAAGTTAGGAAGCATTTGGGGGACAATTTGGAGGGCATTGGGAACTACATAAGGTTGAGAATCGCATCAAAAAGCAAGAGTTATCCTTAAGTTTGTCAAAATGTTTGTGGTCTTCCTTAAATTGTAAAACAACACCACCACCATCATCATCACCAAAAAAACCAACAAGCTGACACCACACAGAAAAACAAACAAACAAAACAAGAAAACCCAAACCTACAACTTGTATTTGCATTATTCAGAAAAACAGTATAATCCTTGTTTTTTAGCCTGGTAAGGTATAAAATACATTTCGTTCTTTACAGCACTCCTACCTGCTAACCAGAATAGCTTTGTCCTCCATACAATGTGGTACTTTCAGCCACACACATTAGCTGTTGAAGGGGAAGAAGGTACTAAACTTATGTATCAGGATTATTATTAAATATTGTTACACCATTAAACACCATCCAACTCCTTTCCTTATCCTGCCTTCAATGCCTTCAATACTGCATACTTGAACGTACCCTGAACCAAAAGACTGTCCCCATGTTAATCATAAACTTCAAAGCCTTAATCAACTTTCCTAACAAAGCAAAAACACAGTTTTAAACACTCTGTCTCAGTGGGAGTTAAGGTTTGGGTGGAGGGAGGAGACACGTGGGAAGTAAAAATGGGCAAGGTTGAAAGGCATGGGTAAAACTTGTAACTGGGACTTCAAGGGGTGGATAAGCTTAACCAGTGATTTCCTGGTTTTTCTAACACTTGTGTTGATAGTATGTGCACTTCAGAAACCTGGCCCTGGCCCTTAGTTTCACAGAAAGGGGAGAGAATGTGGAGCAACAGCTGCACTTCAAAAGCCACATGGCTTTCAGAGTGTTTTGTTCCCCTTCACACGTTTTTCTGCCAGAAGGGAACATATGGTCCGCTGTTTGGAAATTTCCCTGCCTAAATTTTTGTTTGATTAATTTCATCCAACTACTCTCAGTTACGAGCCCTCATAACACCCCAGACAGTTACACTCCTTCCTTTACATTTATACCCTTCAATTAGCTGTAGACTATGTGCCTTCTTAATCACCATAGAGCTATACACATCTAGTCCTTTTCATCTTTTCTTGTCATCATCTTTCAGTGCTCTTTAATCATGTTTATGGCTCCTTTCTGATTTCCCTCCAACTTCTTAATATTTTTGTCTGATCTTAAAGTGTCCATACCAGTACTTCCTCTTGGAAGTATTCTGTTTTGGGAATCAATTTCTCCTCAGACTCTTGTGCATCACCTATCTGAGCAGTTTCCTGCTTGCTAAAGAACATGATCGGTGTCCTTGTTCCCAGCCTGGACTGTGACACTGTGAGTCCATGGTTTTCAAACCTTGTGTGGCATCCTATTACAAGTTCATGTCCAATTTCTCATCCATCCACTTTTACTCTCCAAATGAAAGGTGGCAGTGCAGGGAGCCTGCAGGAGAAGGGATGCCCTTAGGTACAGATCCTTCTGCAAGCAAGGAATTCCCACACTGGAAGAACTTGATGGTGCATGAGTTGAACACGGTACACATGTAGGATCTGGCTGGCCTTTAACCTCACACGTGCTGTTTAAGTGGGGGTCCAAATCATGGTTTAGGTAAGCAGGAAGCCAGCTTGACCTATTCACAAATCCAATGAACTAAGGGTTTGCAGTCTCCTTGTGTACTGTTTGATTGTGAGTCTCATCATTTATACATTTTAAACAGTTAGTTTTTCTTCCCCCTCAGTAAATGGGTAACAGGAAACACACAAAGCTCCTTAACTCTTCTTTAATCTTCCTCGCTAGTGAAGTGAAAATCAAACAATAATTGTCTGGATGATCTCATTATTGTCAACAAAACTGAAACCTTGAAGTCCGCATACACTGAAATGCTGATACATTAAACAAAAAAGGGAACTGTGCTTACATGTTGTTCAATAAATAAATAAGAGCTATAGAGAGATCCATGATGAATGAGCACCCTGGGAGGGCTTCAGCTTGTCAGAATTATACAGTGACATTAATCACAGCATAACAGGTTTGCTGCAGGCTTCCAGTGTAAAGACCTCATTATACCTTCAAAACAAGACAAAGCAAAAAAGCAAAAATCCCCACAACTTCCGAGTCGATCAAAATGGAAAATTAACTAATGGACATTTTCATTGGAATACAAAACTCAAAATAAACTGTCCTTCATCACGTTAAGAATCACATAAGCAGTGGAGACCTGTCAATCCATTTGAAGGATCCAACCAGGCTGTTTGCACAGTGATGGTGATCACTGGGCTTGTATATCAACAGGACAAAGTATTCTTCAAGGGCTCTCAGCCCCGTGAGCTAAGACAGGCTGTGCAATTACCGTGCTGCAAGTTCCTATTCAGGTGGAACAAGTGATACTTGCAAAGCAGGAGGTTTGCCTCATCAGAAGATCCAAGTGTCATGTCAGCAGTACTTCCAGGGGACTTCTTCTTTAGCACTCAGAGAGGGGCTGCAGCACTCTCTTGGGTCCAGAAGAATTCAAAGCCATGGGGACCAGACAGCACCATACTATTATCAAAGAGTTCAAATTTGCTTGGATAATTATGTTTTTATTCTAAGAATTACCTTAATGGGACATCTATGCTGACCATATTATGAGTTATGATCCACTAGATTAATCACCTTGAAATATTATATATGTGTGTATGTATACTTGCCAAATGCAAGCACTTTACCAGATCTTTTTTAAGATAGTCATAGACAGTTTTTTCTTTTGGCCAAACCAAAAAACACTCCAGCCTTTTTTTACTAAGTTACTTTGTTATGAGATAGAAAACTAGGGGATAAAATCTTAATGTTTAAGTTCATACATTCAGATCTATCCAAACTCCAGAAATCAGAAATATGAAGTAATAATAAAAGAATGTTCTAAATGTTAAAGGTTTTTGTGCTTTAAGTTTCTATAACATCTTGTGAAATATTTTGAGCAATTTCTAATTCTGTCCTAATGAGTTTGCTTACTTCAGTTGAGTTTATTTTGGGATTTTTGCTAATGGAATTTCCACAACAGTGAGCAGACACTGTTAATTGCCACTATTTTAGGTTCAAAGAAATATCACCCACACTACACATTTTATGTGTTATTTTGGGTTATTAAGACTGTGTTAAAAATACAAAGCTATATTTCTGGAAAGAGAACTTAATTATACAAATAAGTGGATGGATTTTCAGGTATTCACTATATTTGGTGTTGAGCTGTTTTTAATGTCAAGTATGTACTTAAGGATCTAGTGGGAGTGGAGCAGTACTGAAAAATCTGGTCCCAGTTATGGATGCTGAGAACATAAAAATCCTACTCCACTAAAGACAAAGCCTTAAATTTCATTGATCTTTTTCTTTCCCATTGAGCTCTAATCCTGCATCAGCAGAACAAAGAGTTAGTACTGCATGGTTGGGAAGTTAAATTTTCCTCCACACCTGCAGGTCATTCCTCATGGGCTCCCTCCATTGATAGCCAAGAAGTTATTTGCTTGAAAAACTAATCATGTGGTGCAGCTGAGCTCCTTCATTTCCAGAAGAAAGGCATCTGAAGTTAGACTCTGTTTCACAAAGAATTCATGAGAGAGCTGGGTTGAATCAGTGGGATCAGCCTGCAGACTCAGGGCCATGATTTTGTTACTGTTTGTTTAGTCTAATTAAAAGCATAGAATCATTTAGGTTGGAAGAAATCTCTACAACCATCGAGTCCAACTGCAAATCCACACTGCTGAGTCCACCTCTAAACCATACCACTGAGTGTCACATCTACATGTCTTTTAAATACTCCACCACTTCCCTGGGCAGCCTGTTCAGTGCCTGACAACCTTTTTTGGGAAGAAATTTTTCCCAGTATCCAAACTGAACTTCCCCTGGTGCAATTTGAGACAATTTCCTTGTCCTGTTGCAAGTTATTAGGAAAATAAACTGACATCCAGCTGACTACAACCTCCTTTCAGGACATGTATCTCAGGTAAAATTTTTATACTTCCAACAAAATTATAACATGCTGCAATTTGAAAGCCTTGGATGAAAAGTGTCATATAAATGCAAAGTGCTAAGAACGCAGTAGGAGATTTGCATTTAAGAGAGAAAAAAATAGACTGATTCAGAAAGCATTTCTAGTAAGAAACAAGGTAACAATTTCTTAGAAGTCACCATTTAATACAGAATGAACTGAAGAAAGTTTCTTTATAGTCATTGACAGCAAGTGATCAGCAGAGGACATATTGTCCTCTTATCAAAGTCTCCTTTGCAAGGAAGGACAAATTTATTAAACAAGACAGACAGACAGGAAAAGCAACAGTGCTCACATCCCTGAGTCAAAGACATTTGAAACACTAAATCCCTTTCTAGTCCATCTACCCACAGGTGGTTTTTCCCACAATAAAATGAATGGAGGCTGGGGGAGGGAACAAGAAAGGGCCAGAAACTCTGTCAGCCCTTTGGAAAACAGAGTGAATCCCTCCCCCGTACCCAAACAAGTGGTACAGAAGGAACACTATGTGACTTACAGCCCAGTTCCTCACTTTGATTAATAAAACATGGGGAGAAGCATGAACTGCAGAGAATTCCATAAAGCAGTAAACAGCAATTTAGTGGTGGTAGTATAGCAGCTACTACCCCACCCCCAGCATAGACTCAGATTTCAGTAAAACAAGCACTGTTTCAAGTCCACTGTTCCCTGAAGTCCCATTAAACCTTTCTGTGTGCTGGGTGAGCCCCAGTTCTTTGGATTTTCACATCAGATATACACTGCAAGAACTGTGGCCTGTGCTGTTTCACATTCAGTCACTAGTTTCTTGCTGCTAAACCCACATCACAGAAGCTACAGAAATGCATCCCCAGGTCCTTTTGAAGCCATGGCCCATGTCCTTGAAACACGGTTTTCTAACATTTATTCAACTTGATGCAGTGCTGCTAGAAAAACATGTATGGTTAAGGACTACTGTCTCAGAATAAAGAGATATTTTGGGCTCAGAGTAGGAAAAATAATCACAAACCCAATGACTCCTTCCACAGGAAGGGTAAAAACAATCTTCAAAAGGTGAGGAAGAAAGCCCACTCCTTCCTTATAGATTTTAGAAATACACCTATGAAAAAAAAAAAAAACAAAACCAAAAAAAAAAAACCAAAAAAACCCAAAACATCTCCAAAGAGCAAGTGAAAATCCAATTCTAAAGATTCAGCTTCATCCTGTCTCTCTTGGGACCTCATTGCAGCAATGCCATTCTCACTCCTCAGTGATCCCAAGCAATCCAAGTGTGTGGAGGGAGAGATGGAAGAAGTGGTGATCCCCCAGCTCCCACTGGTGCAGGTGAGGGAAGAGCCCTCATCCTCTGCAGCCTCTGCAATTGCTTCACACCCAGGTTCTCCTTCCTTTCTCCCATAGCAGGGAGACAGCCTCAGAAGAAATTCATCTTTTCTCAAAACCACAAACCTAATCCTAGCTGCTAGTAAAATAATCTCTGTCCCACCCCATTTTAGTCATCTCAACAGAGATGACATATTTGTTCCAAGGATATTTCTTTCAGCTCCTCAGCTGTGAAGAATTCACCCCTCATGTATGTAATACCAGTGGTGTTATAAAACATCTTGCCTATGAAATATCTTTTACCTTCTTTTCTTTTCAGCTTTGGAAAGTGTCCGTGGAGCAAAAGAAACTATCTTGTCTTCTTTCTTTCCCTATTGAAAGGGTTAATCAATTGACACTATGTCTGTATTGGAGAATAAATTAGGAGATGGATTGACTGTCTCCCAAATGATAAAATAATTTCAGTTTATCTGTTCTCCAGCAGCTTATGAAAATAAAATTCTTTACTTAAAACATCAGAAGAAACAAATCCCAAACTAGCAAAAAAAAAAAAAAAAGGCTAAGTTACTACATTCATTGCTTACTGTTAAAATTAATTTTGATCAACTATGACACCTTTCAAATTACAGCAATTACCAAGGATTATGCCAGGTATACCCCATCATTCACTGAAGAGCAATGTTATGAATTTTTTTCTACAAGGCACCTCAAGAACATTGACTTTCTACAGTAATTGCAAATACAGTGCCTTAAAATACACTGAAATAAGGTATTTATTAATTATAAATGGAAACTTCCCATTAAGTTGCTAAGTCCCTCTGAGCCCAAACATGCACTGAGCTACAGCTCCGTCCTTAAACCTGCCTCATTCCAGGTCTCCAGGCAGGGCACGGCTGCACGGGAGATCCAGGCACCCCCAGCCCCAGCTCCCTGCTCAGCAGAACACTCACACTGCTGCTGGAGCTCTCTGCCTGAGCAGAATTCAGTGGAATTCTGAAGGCCTTCAGTCCCCAAACCCTCATCCTAACCCGTTATCCCAGAGTGGGTAATCTTAAAGGGTGGCTTTGGTATAAAGCTGAACCATTCTCAGTACTTAGTTAATGAAAAGATATTCTCCAGAATCTACTGAAAAGGAGAAATGAAAAAGAGAAATAGGAATGTTTCCTCTTAGACATCACTACATAAATCCCTGCTAAGGCTGATGGTGCCTTACTTGGGCAAAGATTGTAAAAACATATTTTGAGATCATATAATTCCAGAAATGTTACTTTTCATCTGGTTTTGCCAAAAATCCCTTGTGTTTCCACAATTGTCTTGGATCAATAGATATTTGCCAGCATTCTCTAAAAGAGTTATTTCCAGAACTAGCAACTAATCCAAAAGATTTTTCCTGAAAGGAACAGAACAGAAAATATCCTGACAAAACCATGCCATAACCTATTGGCAATATGTGAATTAATGGATTAATCTGCTGAATGCACATCACTTCCAGCATTACATGCCAATAAGAAACTTGATCACATAGAACAAAATTTTCTTTGGACAGCATGAATGGTTTGATGCTGTAATAGACTTTATAAAACAAATAAAAGGTTTTTTGAAGGATCTGAAAGTCTGCACCATCTCCCAAGTTCCCAAATCTTTCCTGTAAAATAAAAACACAGCCATACTGCTCATATGTCTAATTTTGTTTTTTGTATGAGCAGCTATTAGTGTTCAGTAAAAATAATAATAATGTAGATTGTTTCTAGATGCAATGAAAAGATGTGTGCAGGCTCCTCACCTTTTTTCTTCTCCAATCCACATATTTTACTTCCTTGCTTCAATTAGCTTAATAGTTATGATCATCCAAACATTCAAGTAAAAAAGGTCTTGTATATGAAGAAAACTCTCTCTGTATTTGGAAGTATGACAACCTCATCAATCAGAAAATGGAGATAATAAACATCTTTGAAGACTGTTTTAGAAGTTAGTGAAATATTTACAAATATAAATTTGAACTCCTGATCTTAAGGCTCTCATGTTTCTCTAATTATACTGCAATTGGAGCTCCCTGTGTATACAAATATGTTTGGAGTGCATATAAATAAAATTACTTAAATTAAAATTGTTTCTGTATTCTTCCTGCCAAAGAAAAAAAAAATTAAATGTAAGGCCTATTATATGGATCAGTAGTGTGCTGGTTTTACATTAGTAGTTAAGAATACTCACATGCAATAGTTAAATATTTCCCAAAAATAAATTTTGCTTTTGTTCCTTACTGCACCTCAACCAAACCTCTAGTAACCATTTAGCATTACTTAATATATTTCCATGTCTTCATTTTTCCTTCAATGCAGCCAAACCAGTGTTCAAACACACACATCTTCAAAGGTTATCCCTCTCTTACAAGTTAAATACACAAATCAGCACTCAGGCAGGTTTGGCAGGGTAGTTA
The DNA here is from genome assembly GCF_048771995.1 of Taeniopygia guttata. NCBI lineage: Eukaryota > Metazoa > Chordata > Aves > Passeriformes > Estrildidae > Taeniopygia > Taeniopygia guttata. The sequence goes on along the minus strand of NC_133036.1, from coordinate 117,145 downwards.
CTGCACAGTGGGTCCAGTAATGGAATTTAGATATCTTCCCTGGGAGAAAAATTGCCTAAAACTGAATTAAGGTTATGTAGGTCTAAGAGGTACAATGAGTTTATCAAAACAAATTGCCTGTGCCTGTTACTGGTGCAGCAGAACTGAGGTATCCAGGCCCCACCTGGGCACCCTGACCTCTCACCAACGTGCAGAAGGACTCACAGAAGAGAAGCAGGAATAATCAAGCTTTGTACTGAGCCTGAAGCACTCAGAGAATCATGGCAAATAAGGCCAGAAAATACTTCAAAAAGGTATTTAGTGCAGAGCACTAAACCTTACTCCCAGAGCACCCCCAATTATATTCTTGTTATTTCTGGCAGATGTTTATCTAAAGATGTCCAAAATGAAGCTTCAGCACCTCCCTGCACATTAGCATTTTTTTAATCTTAACTGTTTCAGACATTTTTAAAAAAAAAACCATTAAGCCAGAAGTCATTTGACACAAGATAATCTCATTATTTCCTTTCCTCTGCCTCACAGATGTGGAGGATAGATTATTCTATTCTTTTCACAGCTTTTGCACACTTGCATACTTGTCTTCTATCAGTCTTCCTTACATAGAGAATCCTATTTCATTCAATCATTCCTCCAAAGTCATGCTTGCAACACCTCTCCTTGTTCACTTTCCTTTCCTCTGGATCCTTTCCAATTTGCCCACACCTGTTCAACTCCCCAGACAAGGCCAAATGCATGATGACAAGGGCAGAAAGAACAAGCAATTTCTTATGCAATATAATCTTATGTGAGATAAACATATTCCTGACTATTTTTCACTTTGTGAGCTACCACAGCCCTCACATGCAGCTTTAATCAAGTATTATCCAGTTGATTGTTCCCATCCAATAATTGCACAGTATTTTGGGTGAGTCTAATAGAAAGACACTTTTTCTGAGAAAGGAAAATGTGGACATTTTTTCAGCCTGCAAACTCATTTTGGATTCTAACACTCTATTCCCACCTCCTTGCAGGCACTCAGCACTGTATAGACAGAACACATATTTATTTTTCCATCTGTACTCATTGATAGCAATATTGAACCATAGGGGATATATAATAGATATTTCCAGAATCCCAACAGACATTTTGAGAGGAGCTATTGGTGATTACTCTTCAAGTACCATTTTCCAGGTGATTTTGCACTCACCTTAGAGCTCCCTCCTGTGACTTCTGCAGCAAAGGCAACTTGTAAAGAAAGGACATCTTTGATGCAGCTGTGGTAGCTCTCACAAACTGCTAGAAAGTGTTTTGGAAGAGTAACAAACGTCTCTTTCTAATCTATTTTTTAAATGTTTTCTTCTTCCTAGAGTAATCTGTCTCCATGATGTTATTAATCATTCCTCCTCCTCTTTAGTTGCTAAATTTCAGGGGGACTTATTAAAAATAAGATATGGTTTATTGTTCTCATATTGAGTTATGAAACATATCCACTCTGCTTGTTGGTTTGGACTTTGACATAAAAATAATAATGGATAACCAAAAAATGGGGCAACAGTGAAATATTTTGAAAATTGGTCTTCCTTTAGCTAATTGATTGGTGTGCTCCTTCTCCAGGCTATGGAACCTGGAGGTGTGTCCTTGTGGGCCAGATTTCATGGAGTTGGTTATACTCATACTTGTGGGGTTTTATCCAGCTGTGAGACTTTAGGGCCAACTTAGAACTGAAGTTCCTAACTGAACACATTGTTTTGCATGATACCAAGAGGCCCTAAAAGAATTCAGATTAAAATACTGCAAGTATTCAGTTGATTAATTACAATTCTTATGACAAAAGACACTCCCCTCTCCTTTGGTCTCCTCTTTTCAATCCAGTATGAGAATTATTTAAACAATAAGCACCATAGAAATCCAGATCTGCCTGCTATGTTTTTCCTTGGAAATTAAAAGACAAGTGGCAAACCAGTTGATTTGAGACATCTGAGAGATCTTACATGTAAAAGGCCTATTAATTGAGTTGGGAATTCTTTCCTGCCAAAACTGAGTCTGCCTCTATATTTGTACTTGCTTAGCAAAACACCGCTGCAGTTGCCAAGTTCTGGCCTACTTCATGTGTGAGGTATTGTGTAAATTCTTTAATAGCTGATTTTGGTTACAGGCTCATGACTATTAAAACACAATGCAGAGGAGGGAGGTCATGGAACTGCTCAAAACTTGCTGAGTACACCAGGGTTTTGGGGTGGGAAGCCTTGGTGGCAAATTTGAGACAGCTAATGTGGGTCTCATGGATTCAGGTAGGTGCCTGGGCAGTGAAGGGTGCAGCTCCAGGGAGCTTAGGGCAGCTGTGCCAGCCCAGAATATGCAATAAAACAGACCAGAATGGATCTCTCTCCTTGCACCTCCCCTGCTTTCTCAGTGCTTGGGTACAGGAGCAGCTGCCTGCAGAACAGGGGGCAAGAGGAGGAACATCTGCTCCCACCAAGTACGTACCAGCAGCCTGGACTGCCATAACTGATCACCACATGGTATGCCAAATGCAGATGTTAAATGAGCTCTGTGCACCAAACAGCCTCACAGGGTCCTAACTATCCAGGAGTGCTCCAATGGTAACAGAAATACAAATGCATTTCACTAGGAGGGCTTGGAGAAATGCTCTTTGTTAGCAACCCACACCTACACTCCCTTTCATTTAAAGTTGACAAAAACTCCCAGAGCCTCAGCGATCCAAAAACGCCTGCAACAAAACCATGAAAGATAAATGCTTCAAAGTCCTGATATTTCTAAGACAAAAGACAAGCCAAAGCAATTCTTCCTTAAACAGAAGGGGGGGAAAAAATGAAGAAAACAGACATAAACCCTTCCCCTCCCTCCTTTTGCAGGTCCTCTTTAAACAGACTGTACCCTCTCCCTACAAAAGAAAAAAAAAAAGTTGTTTAAACAAACAACAGATGCTGTCTAAACTAACTGCATGTTAAGTGCATACTAAAGACATATGCTGTCATCTACCTAGCCATATGTCCTTCCCACACACATACTTTAGTTCCAACTTTGGTGCAGTTTTAGACAAACAGAACAAGGGTGTATGGAGAAGTTGTACTCTAGCAAGTTTTCAGAAAATCCCCTAGGATTTGTTTAATCGATGGCAGACCCTAAAAAGTAAACAGCACAAATAAAATGCTCCAGAAAACAGAAATTACTTGTAACAATTAAAGAGATTTGTAAGCATAGGCTGCATCTCTGATGAGGTGATGTGACAAAATTCGTGCTTTTAAATGTTTTAGAATAAAACTTCATATTATAAAAATCTTTTCAAGACCATTGAAAAATTTATTACAAAAACTCTTCTTTTAATTAATAGCAACTTGGTATATTTGCCCTAAAAGCCAGACTCTTAGACTACCCTTACAAAGTATTGAATTCTATTTTGTTCTCCCTGGATTGTAAATGTAATGCTGCTTCCCAGATGACAAAGTCATATGTTGTCAAACATATAGCTTAACTGTACCAGAACCATTAGAGCTGGAAAACAGGGCTTGGACAACAGCAGCAGTTACACTTTGGCATAGAAAGCTGCTGCTTCTAAGAGTACACTTGGAGGATTAAGAAAAGATCAAGAGGTAAAAGATCACAGATCTGGCCAGCTGTTAGCATCTAAACCCAAAATGTGGCCTCACCCATCCTCTACTCTGATTTTAGCAGAGAAACTGCAGCAAGTCTGCAAGCTAAAACTCACTGTGGCTTGATGGATTTAAGTGTTTCCCTCCTTGCATAACTGAATGAAACCAGTTCACATGAAAATTATTTTAAAATATCATTTATTTTAATATCAAACCTCACTGCATTTTCTCCACTATTAATTAATATATTGCGTAACTTTAAACAATTGTTTTCTACTCTATCCTGTAATTTCCCCTTATTAAAACCTTCAATTCACACACTGAAATTGTTTTGAGGAGCTGGATCTAGGACACCCTTAGAAGTTTTGTGACAGCATCCTGATATTTCTACTTCTGTGCTGTATTGTGGGTCTTTCTGCAGGCTGGGGCACTGCTTTAGAAGCATCTCTCCAGTAAAGAGTATTTTTTATAGAAAGAATGCAAGAATGTAGTCAGTCAGCAAGGTCAATGGCAAACTGTTATCTCATACCTATACTTCACTGATTAAATTTTGTCAAGTGTTTCCTTGACTCTTTCTCTTTCCCTTCTCATCCCCTCACCCCAGTACCAACTATTACTAGAAGATACACAGCCTTCAAAACACACAAGGCTATTATATGGTTCTGGTTAAGTTAAAGAGAAGCAAATAAATTGTACTTTTGTAAGTACACAAATAATTCAAAATATTTGGATTCTCCTTACATCTTCATATACAATGCCTTTGATCTAAGTTTGTTCGATTCCACAGGATATGTCTGCACTTTTCTGTTACATGCATGGGCTGGCTCTGACTTCCTCTTTGCTTCTATGTGAAAAGAAAAAGACACCACCTACCACCACTTCCAGATATGAACACTGTGCTTGTTCTAATCTAAAAAACTCCAAATAGTTTGTCTGAAAGAAATCACACTGTTGTGGTACAATGCCTAAATATAAAAGCTTGTGAGACAGGTGCCTGCTGTGGACAGATGGGTGGATAGATAATTTTAGTGTATTTTCATCAATACCTCCACCAATGCCTGGAGGGACTCTTGTTCCCGAGGAAACTGCTAGAGGAGAAATATCTTCTCAAAGTCTATTACAAAAAAATGCTGTAATATACTTTCTCCTACAAAATATAGCAGAAGTCATGCATGAAGGTAATTTCTTGAAGCTTTTAAGGACAGTGTTTTAAGGGAATTTGCAAGAAAATTCATTAAAATTTTACAGTCACACAACTAACACAGCAGTACCAAGCTCAGGCTAACAAAACATTCATTCCCACCACAGCCAGGCTCTCAGTGCTCAAGTAGCCAAGTTAGGTTTCTGTTTCACCATTGGTTTGTAAGCACTTGGGTTCTTTGAAATGCAGCATCTTATCTCTAGTAAAACAATGTCTCCTAAAAGAACAAAGGTTGCATCTCACGTTTCTGTGTATGAAACTCTGCTCACAAACCACCTGCTTTGCCTATCCAACCCTCTTTGTGCTCCCAGGGGCAGCCTGCCAGCACTCAGCTTTCTGTAAACTCCCATTTTAGCATGAGTTCAGCAGGTTCCTCTGCCTGCACCACTGCTGACCCTTCAGAAGGAAATTTCCTGGTGTGGCCTGGGGACCAGTACAGTCCCTTTGTTTACTGCAGGGGAACCAGTGATTCCTTAGCCAAAGGCATGTTTGAAATCAGTTCAAAAGCCATTTCAGACTCACCCAAAAAACAGTATGCCTGGAGAATCACCATTCTTCAGCAGCTAGAGCAGGAATGCATGTCAATAAACCAGCCATGTGCTATCTTTTCAAGTGGGTGCACTTTATGGCACCTCTGATGTCAGGAGCAGTGAAGTTTGCAAGTGGATGAGTATAAACTTTACACTGGGGGCAATTCAGTGTTTACTTCCAGATAGCAAGTTAGCCTAAGGAAACAAAGGCTGGCATAATACATAAGTGGAATTTAACACAGGCAAAAAGAAGAGCTTGGTTGGGTGAATTTTCACAAACCCAAATCTTCATCCAATGTCTGTAGTGTCCCACTTGATAATTCCACTGCGCCAGCTCCCTCTGTTTTCCAGTCATTAACATTCCAGTGATTCATGCTAATTGAAAGTTGTCATTGCTTTTGGGCCTCACAACAAAAGGTAACTCCTGAGTTAACAAAAGATTTCATGTCTTATATCCTTCCACTCTATACTTCTGCACTGGCTGCACAGATCTGCACTCTTGTGCAGCTGATCTGTCTATGTAATGATTATCTGTCACTGCTTTGTGAAAAACAGCAGTACCTCCTGTAAAACACTTAAATACAGGAGTCTTGACTTGCAGACTTCAGAAGGAAGCACTCAAACCTGAGCTGAGTACTCAAAATCATCAAATAAAAAGTTGTAATTAGTGCTGAGATTTCAGATTTTGATTTACTGAGTAGGATCTGAGTGAACTTTCTTATTCAGTAATTAGCAGGTAAATAAAGAAGATATCATCCATGGCCCCTAAAATGCTTGAATTAATGTTCATACAGGAAAAGAAAGCTGAATGATTAAAAAGAAAAAGAAGAGCAGAAAGTTGTTAGGAGCCTTGATTCTACCATTAGTAATTTCATAGTCTCTATTGACTGTTGGGTAAAAATAACCAACACACATGGATACAAGAAACCAGATGGCTCTGAAGATGAAAGCAGAACTAACAGCTCTGGGTAATTTTTACAAAGTCCATTAGAGATCTTCTGAAGGTGGACAGCAGGAGGGAAGGAAACTGGTCAAAAGGTAGGATGCCATATCAAAGTCTTCCCAAATAATGACATAGCTGTAGAGAAGCATAATTCTGGACATTCTAATGCTTCTGTTTGTTATCTATCTGTTCTTTTTGAAACTCTCACATGTATGCTCCTACCCCTAAGAGAGGTTCTTTGAGCAATTCTGATATTCATGTCACTTGCTGTCATTCTAGAATAACAATATCTCTTTTTAGGAATTCGGTGAAGGTTTGGGAGACACTGGAGTCTCAAGAAAGACCTGTGGCCTCCAGCAGTGCCACAGACAAAGCATTCTATCCTATCTTCAGTAGTGTTCAGCATATTGACCCTTTTTTTTTTAACCTCTTCAAGCAGGCCTCACAGTCTCACTTTCAGAAAAATTAAATCCCCAATGGAGCCATAGTGAGGACACAAAATTCAGCTTAGTTTCCAAACTGCATGCCAGATCCCATGCAAATGAAAGGAAGATCAGAGCAGCAGAGGAGAATTTTCTTTGGTGCTCATCCTTGGGTTGATTTGCATCTGGCCCTTGAGAAGTAGAAGATAATCTGTGACCTTGCACAAGCACCAAAGGTTTTTATTTAAGCATCTCCTTTAAAAGCACTTTACAAATTGTTAGCTTTGCACACCACTGCCATGGGGAAGTTTCCACAAGGGAGGTTTCCATTCCTTACTGTGTCTGAGCAGCCTCAACCCCCAGTGCCAGTGCTGGCTGCAGCTCATGCTGGTGGCTCAGGAGTGGATGGAAACAAGTCACACTGCCACGGAGCTTCCTTTGAGACACCCCACTCTTTGCCAGGAAAACAGATGCTTGTGTTTTTATGCTTATGATAAAAAGTTCTTTCAAGTTTTGCCTTCAGTGACAAAGTTAAAAACAGAGAAAAAGCGTTTCTTCCTGTTTTAAAAATAACACAAAAAGCTGAAATTTCTTTTGAAGAGAGTAGTCCAGGAATCAGAGAACCAGGGAACAAAGAGTCTACATTTTCATCAGAAGACACCAAAGGAAATTTCTGCTTCCTAGAGTAGCACATCAAACAATTTGTAGGGTCATTCCAGCCATCCTGGAAGCCCTTCGCTCTCAACAACATTTCTGAAATGAGTAATATGAATATCAATAAAAATACATAATTCCTTCCTGTTGATGGCAAAAGATCGAGTTTATCAGTCAGGCCCACTCAACTTGTCTGCAAAAGAATAATATATTCTCAAATTTGTTCTTATAGTTGTTCTGTAAACAGAAAATGACACAGCAGAACAGCAGCTGTTGGATATTACAGATTCTTTAAGCATAAAAGTACATAATATATGACTCCAGACAGGTCATCTAGAAACAAATTTATTTCTCCCTCATCTTATTTGCTCTTTAGTACCAGCCAGTTGCTACCAATAGAGAAAGAATTCTCTTCCTTTCTCCCTGTCATATATATATAATATATATATGAAAACAACAACAAAAAAATATATACAAACACACACAGGGAGTCTAAATTAATGTAAATTATCTCAGTAGCAGCATTTAGGTACCCAACCATCTCTTATATTTTTCAGAAATCATCCACCAGGACAAGCAGGAGCAAAGGACTGGCCCTGGAACATCAGAATATGTCACACAATCAAAATCAAATCTCAAAAGAAGGAACAGTTTGCAGATGAACTTTTGAAGTGGAAGTTTTCTTCCACAGAATCTCTTCTGGACAGTATTTGGAGAACCAAACAGAAAGTTATGAAGAAATCAGATGTGAAAATTTGATGCACCTTCTCCAGGTACTTCTGGCACACTTAAACATCAAAAGAAATATCCAGAGACTATGATGAGAATGCAGTGATTATCTTTTCTTATTTGAAAAAGCAAACCAATTTCTATTTTTAAAATTATTTTTCAAGAAAGGAAAAAAAACTCACCAAATTTACACAGATATTTGGCCTAAGATGATAGGGTTTTTTTGGAAAAATTAAAGACTTCTCTGTCTTCTGATGTTACTTTATTGTAGAAGTGTCATTCAATGTAAAATTTTCTCAGGGTGAATTTCAATTCAGTTACTTTAATTGACAAATTTAATCACAAACAACTTTGCGCACATGTGATTGAATCATGTATACAGTAGAATAAATATGCAGGATGCATTCCAAATGTGTTGGCTCTGGTCCAGAAGCCAATGACTGAAGCAAATTTGGATTACCCACATGCTTTAAATTAAGCACTTGCTTAAGTGTCTGGAGAATTGAAACCATAATTTTTTACTTTTCTCCCCACAAAGACTTTATAATATTGTCCTGGGATATTGAAAAGTAAAGAAAAGATGAAGAACAGTGATGTTAATACAGTTACACAGGAATGAGATAGTGAGAACAAGAAAGAAAAAGTGAACTCTGTTGCTTGAGTATTTGAACACTTTCTATTGTAGAAATCTATAGACTGTGAAAATCTTGACTGATAAGTTTGTATTCAATCATGGATTAAGGAAATACATTTTTCTTACTATAGAGCCAAGAGACTGAAAGGAGCCTATATTTTAGCTCTCTAACAAAATCTTACAGTGCTATGTTTCAAACCAAGCTGAATAAAATATTCATTATTATTTGCCAAAGAATGTTTTATTCCCTCATAGTTCTGCTTTCTTTTTTCCCTCTTACGTTTCCCTTGTGCTTGAGGAGTTACAGTTCTATTTGGTATATTCTCATATGTACAGTGCAGCACTATACATGACAGTAATTAAATAAAAATAAAGAGTAAGCAAACATTACTGTAAAAAGGCAGAACCAAAACCAAAGCTTCAATGATATTAGAGCTGGAAAAAAACTACTTCCAATTCCCTAGCAATGAAACAACAATTCCCCAGCAACAATATAGCAGACAAACATTTACCAGTAAAACTGGGCAATAACTGTGAATATACAACAATTACCAAGATGTATTCCTTTACATATGCTAAATGTATTAAAAAAACAAACAAACAAACAAAAAAAACCCAAAAAAAACCACCTGATATCTTCCTCTCTTTGCGTCTCTAGTCAGCTCTGGCTTTTGTCCAGATAGGTCTACAAGCTTTTTTGGGATGTAAAAATCAATGAAAGTTATGATTCTAATTTAACAATCTGGCAGAATTTGAGTTAATCTCTTCTACTTTATCTTCAAGCAGTTTAAGGGTTTGATGCACTGATCTGGCTCCAAATGTAGACACAAAAGTCTGAAACAGTTTACTAGCACAGTTACTTTTTAAAGAAATGAATAGTTGCTTCCATTCTAAAACAATTATTTAGGTAGTTCTCCTTCATCTTTTATTTCTCTACATGTGGAATTTAACCTCTTTTGCACACAATGCAGAGCAGCATGACTAACTGATATAATGTATAGGAAATGACTTGTGGAGCCAAAGCAAACAGTTGATGTGCTTACAAGATAAGTGTCAGCTTGCGGAAATAGCAAATAACAATGACAAAATCCCCTCCTCTCAAAGTATGTGCACGGTGCAAAGACCTGCTGCTAATTTTCACTCAGCAAGGGGGATGCCATTGGCCTTTTGTTACACAGAGAAGCCAGTGATGTCATTTGGCTTTGTGCTGCAGAGGCTGCTGCCTACTGGCCTGCAAGAAGATTTTTCCCAGCTAAAAGTAGCACTCTGCCAGGCAGAATTAAATAATTCCACATGAACCATTCCTCCAGGCTATTGTTTTGTTCATATGTATCAGAATCTATGGTTGAATGGAGTATTCTATGGAGTAAAATATTGGCATCAACATGGGTTTTGCACTCTTTGGACTAATTCTCTGGTTCCTTTACCAGTAAATACCCCGATTAGGCATGGAAAAAGATGCCTTAGGTTTTACTTTTTAATGCAGTCCCAGGAATCTTGATAGTCCAATTTGCTTTATACAAGAATTTTAGATCAAAATATGCTTTGCATCAAAATATGAGCATCACTTCCAACAGAACAAAATTAGGCCTAGACAAAAAACATTTTCCTAACTTTCATCTTTCTTTTCATTCGAAAGCAATTTATTTTAACATTTCCTAAGAGGCAGCAAAATGCAGACTTTGTAGCAAAATCAAGGACAGAAAGGAAAGGCTTTTTCTGTGTTAGCATTTGTTCTTTTTTAAAGGGGATCAGCATAAACTTTACTCACACTGGCTTTTTCTATTCCCAGAATTTCCAGTTCAGCTTTCATGGAGGTTGTCAGAGGGTTCCCCATTTCCAGGGAACAACAATGAACTACAGTAATTGGATGTGGCAGTGCTGCTCTCTGAGTTTATCCCAACTTGTCACTGCTGGCTACTGCTTCCCCTCATTAATTCCATCACACTGGCTGGTGGCCACTGGTTTGACATGCCCTGTCTGAGCAGAAATTACTGTTCCTCTCTCAGTGGCCAGTCCCTCATCCTGTGCACACTTGGGCAGTTCTGCTGCAATCAGCAGGATTGCTCATCTGCATCAGAGCTGGCAGGACCCGCCTGAGGACCCTCTAATAAGCCAACACGAAACGAAGGAGCATGTGGTAACTGAGCTCATGTCATTAGTTTGCATTGTCAGCTCTGAACAGGGTAATTGCATCTGTGGAACTCCCTGTAGCCAGAAAATTGCATCCAGCCAACAATAATCACAAAAAGAAAAGTTGTCATGGAAAGGTGACAAGCACATGTCCAAGAGAAGAAAAAGGTTGACTAAACACATACAGAAGAATCCATGCTAATTCCTACTGTACTCTTGATTTACTGAATAGCAAAATACTTTGAAAATTACTATCAGAAGTTTTATTTAGAAAAATCAACTTAGATGGCAGATCTGAAGAAATGTAGATCAGCAGAAAAGAGGATAAAACCATTCAGGGCTATCAGATTGTAAAGCCTGTTGACATCCACTTGCCCAAACACTCCTGGAACAGCACTAGTTCACATAGTCTCATACACAAATAACCCCAGAAGCAGCATTGTCTTATCCCCTTACACATCACTCTTAGACAAAAAGGAGGGCAGCGTGATTTAGACTATCCCTAAAGAGCAACAGGCTTTGGGGTGCAGTGTGTTTTAATTAAAGCTTTACCTTCAGATCCTTATCAAATATCATAGAGAAAACTGGTATCAAGCATATCAATATTAGTCATAATTTATACATGTATAAACACATGTAAACATGGATGTGTCAAATATTAAGGAAATTAGTAACTTTAGAATACTGTTATATGCATATGGATATTGTTTGATAAAGTAAAATTTTAAATTCTCTTTGAAAAAAAAAAACCATGAAAATTTAACTAACCATCTTAAAAAACAGGCAAGACTTTGTCTGGGCATTTAAATTATAACGATTGTTTTCAACTATGAGATCTGTTAAACTTTGATTATCAGTTTAAATAATATTTGAGCAGGTGTGGTTAATTCACAGATTCTTCTGAATCTTTAACTGAACAACATGTTGATTTTTGCTCTGCAATGTAAATGATCATATCTTTGTAAAGTTAATTGTATTCATCTCTATAGAAAACTGCATTACAATTATGGGTGAAACAGTGATTTCAGCATGGACTATGAAGCACCTAAAAAGCAATGAGCTGCAGAAAGGTTACAATTACTTGAAAACAGAAACTTAAGGGAGGAGATTTTCTCATCCCATAATCTCCTTGGGTCTGTTGTTAGCACCTTTCTCTGGTTTTGAACCTGTAGGAAAGAATGCATTTCTAAAAGAGATTACGTTCCTTTTCTTCTCTGTATTTAATCTTTTTTTTTTTTTTTAACTGTCACCTTAAAATTATATATCATGCCAAATATTAGCAAATTTCTGTCCAGCTGAGATTGTCAGTCATCTCAGAATAAGCCCTTCAGTGGGACCCACAAGTCCAGTGTTATCCACAGAAGTCTGCCTCTGCTGAAAACCTGCTGCCTGCCTTGCAGGGAATCCACTCCCTTGGACATCCCAGGTTCTAGGAATCTGCTAACCATCGAGGCTGCAAGGACTCTTTAGGGCTGAAGGAAAATCTGCAAGCCATTTTCCTAACCTGGTGAGCCAGGTCAGTAAGATAATAAAAGAAAAAAAGGAAAGAAAATAAAATAAATAGCTTTTGACATCCAGTGCCATAAAAGTACAATATTTTAAAACTTGGCATCATATAGAAGTTAGCTAATTATAGTGGCGCCATTCATGATGATATAATTAACTGAATGTCGGCATTTCTATTCTAAAGTCCTATTTTCAGAGGTTTATGATACAGCTTTAAAAATTTGCTCTGGCCAGAGACTTGGCATGCTAAATCTCACCCTGAAAACAACATTTTCCCTCCAAAACTGAAGATGAAAAACCTGCTGGGTTTTTGTGGTAGTTTTTTTTCTTTTTAGTTGTTGTTTGGTTTTGTTTTAAAGCTTATCAAAAGGTAATAAAATTAACCACACTGAAATAGTGCCCTTTATGTACTCAAAGACTTTGGGGTATTAAAACACAAATTTTGACCTATGTTGTGTGATTTAGTGACAAAAGCCCTGCCCACAGTTCATTTCTGGAAATGCTACTGTGCTGCACAAAGTCTAGGCCAAGGACATGTCCAAAAATTACACACTTCTAACAAGGACGTGCTGTTAGAACAACTCCTGCACTTAAAACATCCTTACATCTCCTCACTCCCCACTGACTCTTCTTTTATTCCTGAAAGCTGTATGGCTGCCAAAAAGCTGATCTTACAGGAATGGAATTGCGGTCCCTTTCTGGCATAGCTAGCAGTGACTCCATCCTTCCCTGCAACATGCCAAAAAAACCATTTACCTGGAAGTGGGCAGGTCAAACACAAACACACAGTGCTCAGGGCTGTCTGCAGAACAGGGATGTTTTCAGGTGCAGTTACTGGGACAGTCCGTCCTGGGCTGATGAAATGCTCTGAAGTGGGGGTGGTCTCTGAATGACCATGGAGTGGACATTTGGTGACTCTTCCAATGTACACACTATCTCCCTGAGACAAACGCACTGAAACTGAGCTGTTACAGAACGAAAGTCTACAGAGATATAGAGAAATTTTGTGTTTAACCGGAGACGAATAACCAGAGAATTTACCATCATTAAAGGCAACATGACTCTGAGATTTGCAGTTATAGCTAAGGAATAAAATACTCTATACATCTGCTTCACAGTACTTATTCAAAACTACCATTTTTAAAAATCTACTTAAAATTTAAATTTGCTTTGTTTACTTATGTATACATCTAACAAAATCCCTTAGGTAAAAAATTGGCCTCATCACTAAAATTCTAATTGCCAACAGTGTGCTGGAAACTTCCATGTGATCTAGAGAAAGTAGTTTCCTTCCCCTGTTTCCACTTTGCAATGTTCTGTTCTTACTAGTCTGCTGCTTCCGTTCAGCTTGAAGAAAATACTGTTTGTTCCTCTGTCTCAAAATTCCTTATGCAGATTTGTTTAGAGACAAAGTATTTGGAAATCAAAAGGAGAGTTTTAATTGCCTTATCAGCCAGACTGGTGGACTCTTTGTCCCAATGGTACACAAAAATGTAGCTCCTTCCTTTCTCTGTTGAGCTGGTTATTCTTCCCTCAGAGTTCCCTCTTTTGGGACATTGCTTTTAATCCAAAAGAATATGAAGAGACACTTTGTTTACTTTCCAACAAAACAGTGTAGCATAACTTTTCCCCATCTTGCTTTCCCCAATACACAACCCCACTTTTTTTAGACAGTTTCTGCAACCCTTGTCTGCACAAATATATTAAACAACTAAAAGCTTCCTTCACAGAAAATACCCTTCAAATAATTTCAAGATTAAAAATTATACTGGCACTGTCCAGGAGGCCAAATATAATTTTTGAAATGCCACATGTACATTCTGTACTAACTCCAGTGGTGGTGGTTCCTCTACTGTGTGTCTCTGCTCTCTATCTCAGGATACAAGGTTTTACAGAAAAAAAGTAAAGCCATCATTATGGCACAAAAATACAGAAAGCACAAGAAGTCTGGTAGTAACACCATGCATATTTCATCCTTGACTAGAAAAGCTAAGGAGTAAATAAAACAAAAAATAATTTGCATTATATCTTACTATTTATAGTAACTATAATATGACTGAGAGCACGTTCCTAAGAGCAAACCATGCTTAAACACTTAGAAAAGTCAGTGTGGCTAGAGCCCAGGTATCTGGTGACAGCATTCATGATGGAGTTGTTAGAATTCATAAACACACAAGTGCAGCCAAAGCTCTGACTACACTGAGGACTCTTGCCAAGGTAGAGAAGTTTTCCTTCCCTTGCTGGTAAGGTTATGGAGGTATATAAACTGTGTGCTTGTATGGGAACCACTGTGATTCCTCAGGATATCAAGGCACCCACGGCAGAGCTTTTCTCTCTCAGGCAAGAGAGGTTGCACATCCTCCCCAAGCCAGCCCCTGCAGTTCACATGCTGGGCACAGACTGAAACACTGCCCACCACACTGGCACAGCACAGCTTCCTACAGGACAACACAGGCATCTCAGACGGCCCAGATAGCTAAAAAAGTTAAGGGATATGCGGCCCTATAAGGTCGTAGTTAAGTCCACACTGTAGATTTAACCTGTGGGTGCTCCAGGTGTGAAACCCTGAGCAGTCACAGGTATTCCCTGGGAGTGCTGTGCTGGAGGCAGACCTGCAGTGCTTCCAGCACCAGGAGAACCCAGTGCCAGGGGGATTTATCAAACACAAATGGCCAAAAGAACTTGAATGCAAACTCTCCTCACAGTCACCGCGGACAAAACCACCACCAACTGCTTCCCTGTCCGTGTATGCCAAGGGATCCATAAATGAGGGTGAAGAATTAGACTCTGTTCTTAATTAAGCAATGTATATTGAAGCAGGTCCTCTAAAGGGAATGTAGTTATACTGTAGTTATTTTGGTGTAAATGGAGTCAGAATCTGGCTATTTGCAATGCAGGACAGTAAAAGACTAAATTAAATCTTCAATAAGCACCAAGCCTCCTAGAATTATTTCAATGACTGTCTAACCTATGAATGACCCAGCCAAGTACAATTTTTCAGAAATTAATGCAAACACATAACAGGCAACAAAAAACAGCCAACCATAAAAATCTGTAGGGAAGATAACTCCTCCATTGTCTGAATTATTTCTTTTTCACTGTGATTTTATCTTCACTGCATGCTACTTTTATAAAAAACATTTTGTAAACCATGTATTATAAAATAGAAGAGATGAAAGGGTATTTATATGAATTGTATTTGCATTTCTGCATGAGTTTGATATGTAATTCTGAGCTTACCCAAACTACTGATAAATTGTATTTTAAATACAATTGGAGTTTAAACAGAGATGCCCAGGAACATTTTCACAATGTTTTTTCAGACAAAAATGCCACTACATTAAAAATTAAAAAGCCCAAAAATCTAATCTGGTCAAACAAAGAGGAAAAAACAGAAGAGAGGTAAGGAAATAAGAAGAACATATCTTCAAATGAGAAACTTTCCTTTTTCATTCAGATTTTCAAAAAGGGAGATTAAACTGACTTTATAACATTGAAAGTCTTCAAATGAAACTGGAATGTCTCAATAGATTCAGTCCAAATTTCTGGGAGATTTTACATTTGAACAATATTTAAATTAGCTTTTCATCTAGGAAAAGTATTAAATCTTGAAAACTCTACCGAGTTAGGGCAATCATAGTGTGCCCAGGAATTCTGCTAATCAGCTGCTCAGAACATCAATGTCACCTTGCATTGCAGCACCAGCAGTGGCCCATGCCTGAAGGGTTTTCTCAATACTTCAACAATAGCTGGAATGTTTGGGTAGTATTTCTATTTTAAAGAAAACAGCGTGGGTCTTGGGGTTTTTTTTAAAGCAAGATGATTTTTTTTCTCAAAATTTTTTACAAATCTAGACCCACCCTTTAATTTAAAATATTTTAATTGAAAATATCACTACGATGTAGTCCCAATCTAGAACTTTTATCCTTTTTCTATGCCTCAGAAACTTTAGTAATTGCTCTAGTTAAAAGAATATAATGAATAGAATTAACCTTAGCAAAGTGGTTTAGTTTTCTGGAGATTTTATTAAGTAACATTCAAAGCTACTAGAGACACAAAATCAATAAAATTAGATAATTTTAAATTTACATGTTTCTTTCTGAATGAGATTTTCACATAAAATATCAGAATTTGTATTTAAATGAATATCCAAGATACTTCCTGTGGAGACTTCAGAACGCAGAAGATTTTTCCATTCTGAGAAAATTCTTCTTTATTGAAAAGTCACTTATTTCCCACAGGATGTAAAAACGAGTCTAATTTTCCTTGAGCAAGGGTCTGTGGAAAGATATTCTTCTCTGTGACCACTGGTGCTGCCCTGCCCCAGCACTTAAGATTCTTTGTGTCGGGAGCTGTCAGGGCGTCTCCCCAGGGAAGTCAATCATTTGGGGTTTCTTTCCTAAACCTTTATTTTCATATCCCATGGAAAGAAATAAGGAAATAACAAATTGTATCATTCTTTAAAATCCAGTGGCTTGGCTGCAGCGGGCATTACCTGAAGGCATTACCTTCTCACGCTTTAATTTAACAGCCATTCAATTTGATTTACATAATACTCAGTTAAAATGACAAGCAGAGCTTAGAGTCACTGCCTGCAGCCTCCAGCCGAGGCTGTCCCCGGTGCCTTTGCAGTCACACCCCCGGACAAGGGCAGCAGCTGCTCCAAAAGTGTCCCCTCTGCTGCCAAAGGGACACCCGGGGGCAGGGCTGGGCAGGGCTGGGCAGGGCTGAGCTGGGCTGGGCTGGGCTGGGCAGGGCTGGGCTGGGCTGAGCTGAACTGGGCTGGGCTGAACTGAACTGGGCTGGGCTGAACTGGGCTGGGCTGGGCTGGGCTGGGCTGGGCTGAACTGAACTGAACTGGGCTGGGCTGGGCTGGGCTGGGCTGGGCAGGGCTGGGCTGGGCTGGGCTGGGCTGAACTGAACTGAGCCGGGCTGGGCTCAGCCTGTGCCTCTCCTTAGGAAAGTCACTCTGATTGCTGTGCCCGGGTGTCACCAGGGCAGCAGCACCAGCAGACTCTGGAAGCCTTTGCGGGGTGTTGATGCCAAGGTGATTTTTTGCCTTTTCTTTTATCTACCTTTTATGTAGCCTCAATACCATTAGCACATGTGCTTGTAATTCCTGAAGTTTGATAATTTAACATAGTACTGGTATTTGTTAGGCCAGGAGACCAAACATAAAGGCCTCGTAGTAGAAGGCCAGAAAACCCTACCCTGCCTTGGGAAACCGAGGGCCTCTCTAGAACATATCCTGTAAATTGGAGATTTGGCCCATCCGGGGGGATTTCCTCAGATGGGGGACTGTCACACCATTCATCCAGGCCTCCCACTGGGGACCCTTGTTAGATCTGCTGATTTGTGAGGTCTATAAATTGTACACACGATCTATCGGGGGTGTGCATGCGGCACATCCCACCTTGGCCATACAGGGCACCAGAAGGATCCTTATTAAAACACCAAGGTAAAAACCCCTTATCCCTTAACTGTGGCTGGCTCTGAATTTTTAAAAACCAGGAAAAGGCACCAGTGACATTGCAGAGGACTCAGGGCTGCTCGGGTGTGTGGGGACCTGGGGACCTGCCCTGCAGGGACCCTGCCAGTCCCCAACCAGACATGTGTGTGCCAGCAGGGCTGTCGTGCTCCCATGTACAGCCTGCTCTTCCTCTCTAGTGGCCATCTGCCATGGAAAGCAGCATTTGACACTAAAAAGATGTCATCTTGTCATCACGTCATCCCTGCAAAGCGGGTTCAGGCATCCAGCCTAGGCTCAGGTCACAGGGCCAAACATTAGGGGCATAAATTTGCTACTTACTCAGAGAAGAAAGGGGTGTGTGCAATTCAGAGCACCTAAATTTGAGGCCTGAAGCAGCACAATGCACCAAAGGAACAGTTTGCCTCCCTATGCCCTGCTCTTTTTCAACCTCTGCAGTGTTTAAACTGCAGAGCTGGCTATTTGCAAAAACAAATACTGGATTGAAAAGCTGACATTACATTATGGGCATCTAAGCTTATAATCGGTGTTAGATAGTTGCAGAGGTCTGGGCCAAAAATACACAGATTAGTTTTCTTTGCATCGTTACAAACACTTAAAGAATATTTTTTGCCACGACGTTTAATTTTATTTTCAACCACAATTATTAGGGTCTTACTCTAAAAAAAACATAGTGCACATAGGATGAGCTCCCAAATCAAAATTCAAGCAACTTAGAAATTAAAACTTATTAAAGAACCAGCATTTAGAGTATTGTTGAGGTTCTGTTCTTATTTCATACTACTTTAGCATTCTGGCTTGGCAAAAGGATCTAGTCAGTTCAGTAGAAATCAGTATAATGATCCCAATATTAACAAAACTGAACAACAGGGAATATGATTTAGAGGTAGTACCTGTCAATTTTGAAAGATCGTCTTTTGGCTTATGTGCACTCCTGCTGTGTGTACGTGAGAAAGAGCTTCTTTCATGTTTTTCCAGATCAGTTAGAAGTATCTCCCAATCCAGCTACAAGATAATGAGCCCAAGTCTGCTCTGACTGCTGTCTCACAGACAGGACAGGACATCTCTCTGTGCATCATGGACTTTCTGGAGAATCCTCAGCTCCCAGGGGATAAACAGAAAAGCAGTCAGAGCAAACAGCTTTACCTATAGGCCTACAGCTAAGGCTGTAGTATATTAATGGTTGCCACAGCAAATATGAAACTGATTATTTGCCATGAAATGGGAGGGCTGATTCTCCCCAGCTGTACACACTCCTGGCAGTGTAAAGAATCTGCTTCTTGCCTTTGCTCTCTGATCACACCAGGAAAATCTGCCTTAGCTTTCTCTTCACCCTCTTTTTCACATGACTGAGATTGTGTATATGATCAAGGCAAAAAGGTACAAAGAGATTTAACACCTGGCTGACCTTGGCCATACCGTCACACACCAATATGATTGCGCAAACAGGAGAGTACTGTGCTCACTTCATCAATAAACAAATCACTTCTAGCAGCTACCATCCCACCAATACTGCTGGCAGGTATATTTTTGTCCAGAGCAACTCTTATAAATATACTCCCAATGACACAACTTACTAAGCCAATAGAGTTTTATAATAATTGCTTTGATAATTGGCTCCTTTTAGTGGCTGTAATGGGAAATGTTCACTTCTTGGTACTATCCTTTTGGGGTTCTACAACAGGAATACAAGTTTTTGTAAAATTCTCCTCAGTTTTTCCATAGGATTTAGAATGTTTTAACTATGTCAAAATTGTTGCCATCTGTGTCAAAATTTAAAATTGCCTACAACATTTGTCACTTAGTAGTACCTCTAATGACTATGTTAGTCAGTATCTGACATTTGGTCCAATGTATATTGCACCACTGAGATTCTGCACAGATTGCAAGTTACAGACATCAGACAAATGCACACATCACACAGATCACACCAGTGACAAAACAGACATGGTTATGAAGTGTTTTAAATGTGTCTTACTTACCTATTTTAAAAAGTTTTCATCTACCAACTTTATTTCAGCCCTCCCCTCCAATCTGCTTAGATCCAGATCATCTATAGCTCTAAATCAGAAGTTTGAAAATGCAGAGATCACAGCAAAACCCAACCATGTCCTGCCTTGCTTATGAGGAATGAGTGTTCTCTACTTAAAGCCAACTTTCATTAGGCATACACTTCGAGTTTGTCAGAGACAAGTAACGTTAAATAGTCAGACATTAGACTCTGGTTTGTTTATAAGTGTTCATAGTGGGTAGAGGAAGAAAAAGGAACAGTTTAATATAATTCTACCATTACTTATACAATGCAAAGCTAAAGAGGCTCAGGCGAAATCAGCAGAGATCTCCAGATACAATGCCATGGCTGACAACTGCATTTGGCTCAGTTGCTTGCACAGCTCAACAGTGGCTATCATCCTCATTCAGTCACACCAGCACAGCGAGCAGCACTTTGGAAAGAAGAGGATAACTCCTTAGTGGCACATCTGTTAGGTATAGATGGCATTCATCTGAGTAGCTTTGCCAATGGATGACATGCCAAGTCCTTTATGCTAAAAGGCTTGTGCTTGATGTTAATCATTCGCTCTCTGCCAGTTAACATGTTTATCCTTCTAGGAAATACTTTGATCTATACTGGCACTTGAAATATAGCAACCAATTTTACTAGACTGGAAATGAACAAACAAGATCTTGTGTGAATTGCCAAATGGCACAGCAAAATGCAGGATGCACGTTACAAAGGGTTGCTTAGCAACTAGAAAAGGCCATGCACTCCATTTCACTATTTTGGTTTGAAATAGAAAATAAATGGCCTTATAATTGTTTGAAATACACAGAGAACTAGAACATAATACTGCTCTGGAGAAATCTATTTGTGAGGAGTGTGTGTCACGGGAGACAGAGAGACTCTGAACTCAACATTCAATAGGTAAGTGAAGGAGAAACTGCATTTCAGATATTTTGCCTTAAAATGTAAATGTAATGGTAGTTTAAGTTCAGTGCATGTATTCTGCTATTCAACCAGGATTTAAAACAATTGTTTATTTTTACCTTTCATCTTCAAATGTTAAGAGGGTCAGGGTTTTTTTGCAAAGAACACTATTAGCTCATCCTCCATTTGCATGCAAGGAAGTGGAAGTTTAGAGCAGTTGGTACCATGCAAGTTGCCAAACTGTGACTACATCACAGGCATCCTGAATCTAAGCAGTCTTAAAAAAAACAAACCAACTTCTGCATAACATATCGTCCTTCCTCCCTCTTACACAGCTCCCCCCATGCCTGGCAGCTAAATAATTGCCTAGCTACTTCACACAGGAAAAAGAGAAGTCTCTAAAAACTCCAAGCCTCCCATACTTTGAAGCAGCTACTGTCTCTATTTTCCAATATGAGAAACTGAGGCAGAGTTTAAAGAGATTCTTGAAAATCACATGGGAAGGCTTTCAGCATTTGAGAGCAGAGTGTGGACACCTGACATTTATCTTAGTGGTACAGTCATCTCCTCTTCCACCAGTATTCTTTTCATACAGGGATCTAAAGCAGGTATGAGCTGCTGATATTCCTTGGCCATTAACATCCCCTTGCAAACAGCATCTCTGTGCCAGCTGCCAGCCCAGGCAGTCCTGGTGCTGAAGCCAGTCCCTGCTGCAGCTGCAGGAGCCTGCCTAACTCGCTGGGAGTAGAGCGGGAAGAGCTCTGGGGCTCAGACCTCTGTGGCAGCGTGGTTACAGCAGGGTGAGCTGAGCACAAAGGGGCAGCCACCGTCAGGAGGTGTCAGCTCCTTAATCTATGTAACGTGTAAGCTGCAGCCAACAGCCTTCTGCACAATACCCCGTGTGTCTGCTGAAAATGGCATTGCCCATAATTGCATTGTTTGCTTAGAGGGGACCCGGGATCCGGATCAAGTTCAACAAGATCTGTGTCATTCTAGTTAGTGCTGTTTTTCAAGCACACCCCTTCAGTGAACAGAAAGCCCTCTGAATCCATGACCAGACTTTCAGGGCCAGATAACTGACTGTTTCGGTTTCTTTCAAGTTGTATCGCAGTAGACACACACAGTATCCTGGATACTGGACAGATTTAAAAGTGGGAAGAAAAGGTTCCAGCACACTGGCTTTAAAAGAGAGAACAAAGTAAGTGAGGATCAGAGGGAGGAAGGCGATCGCTATGACACTAAGACAATTAATCACTGCCAGATGTTAAGGGTCACACAGCACTGCATGCTGGGAAGATCAGCAGGGGTTCTTGGACAGGGAATAGAGGGAAAAAATAACCTGTCATGTCAGTGAACTAGTCAGGGGTTTAGGGTTCCTGTCGTTTAACTATTAGTGTGCTCTTAATAAAATGACAATGCATTGAAGAAGGGGAGGAAGATAGGGCAGTTGGCAGAAAAGAGGGAGTGACAGCTTAATAATCCCTGTCTGTCAAAAGCACTAAAAATACCATCCCAAATTCAATGTTCTTACTTTTGTAATGAACGCGCCAGGGTTCCTGTTTGATTAATAGAACACTTGTTGACTGACAAGGACAAATGTGCACATGGTCTGAACACAGCCCTGTGCATAAATAATTTAAATTGCATTATGGCCAGAGCTCAGCTTGCACTGGGGGTTCTGTGATAAACCCCTATGTTTCAGCAGTTCATAACTTGGCCCTAAAAGAAAAGCTCAGGCATCTTGAGCCTAAAGTTGGACTAAGAAGGCTGGTTGGTTTCTTTGAAGTATGAAAAAGAAACCAGTACCCTGTGGAAATCACAGACCTTTGTTTGTGTAGTGATGGTGGTGCCTCTGTTGGCTCCAGTTGTGTATCTCTCATATTACAGCAAAAAGAAGATGGCTTTATATCTTCTTTTCTTTACAATGATGCAAACAAATCTGTGTTCATGCTAAATCCCACTTATCCCCATTAACAGCAATGCTAATGACAGTAGTATATACTCACCACAAAAATGGAGAAATGATTGTTTGAAACTTTGAGAATAATTTTCAAAGAGAAGAGTTTAGACCATTTTGTAAATGGATAATTAGTTGCAAATATTTCCTGCATTCCTTTGGGAGATGCATTTTTCTTAGTTAAGCTGTTATCTGACAATACCCTTTTCCATAAAAAATTCAGCTTTTACCTCAAAAAGGAACATTTTCTACCAAAATTGGCACATCTTTCTGTTCTTAAAACAATGTTTAAGAGCTTATGTATTTATGGTATAATTATTTCTCACACCTAGGGCCCACACACAAACCTAATGGAAGGAACAGACAATTAGGACACTTGTAGATGTACTGAGTATCTCAGGTAAGACCTAACTTCAACATTTTTATCAATTCTGTACAGGTATGACTGAATTCCCATATATCATATCAGTCAGAATTAATTTTTTCAGCATTTTACTCACTTGATGTGAACATGCAAATATTTGGCTGTTTTGTCTTTTTTTTCCCTGTCAAATCAGAATCATTCTTTAAATTATTATTCAGGCAGTAAAACAGCTATGCTTATTTAAACAGTTCATCACAATATGATCGGAATGGAATAACCAAAATGAATATATTATCAGATTAAAAACTACAACAGAAATTCCCCAAAAAGTACATATACTTGGTCCATACTTTCTTTTCAATTTGTTGAGTCTTGTAATCAATCAGATTATTTTGGTGGCATAAATTTGAACTGAGAAAAATGCTGCTGAGCACATTCAACTTACTTAGTTCCATAAAAGCTGAGACTTCTTTGTTACCCTTGAGGAGGCTTTAGCTTTGCAGAATCAGCCTCTCAAGGCTTAAGAAAACAAACATTCGTTTGTTGAATTTTTCTGAGTATTTTTTCCAGATATTGTTTGGGGTTTTTTTTTCAATTTATAATGTGAATTATATAAATAGCAAATTTATATGCATTAAATTCTACAAACATATAGAACTGCTTATTTGTCCTTTTCCATATTAGATAATATTAAGAACTACGTAGGTTTTCCTCAAAATGAAACCATTTTTGACTTAGTAAGTCTCCTTCAATCGTTGTTTATTAATTTCCTTGGCATACTAGTTGGAGTTTTAAATTTTTCTTACAAATCTCCATAGATTAGGCAAGGCTTTGTAGCAACCACTATGTTGCAGTCAAATTCTGTAAGGAAAAGGAGTGCAGAGTAGCAACTTTTGCAATTTGTTGAAATGACACAGTCGAGACTTATCATTCCTTTTCCTAGAATTGCCAGTAAGGTACTTCAGGCAAAATTTGGCTTGTGCTTCAGTTGCCTCCTTTGTTATACTGTACTGAGCCTTCCCTAGCCTTGTTAACCAGATGTTCATTCCAGTATTAATGGACATCACAGTGCTGCACTATTATGGAATGTTTCAGGAGAAATGAGAGTCAACAGAGAACTTGTGTAACCAGCAGCTCCCAACATGTGACCCCAGCAAGCACATCCTTCCTTAAAAACTGCAAAGCTGCACTCTGCAGAAGGCAAACCTGGTTTTACACATTGCTGCCCATCTGCCCAGCAATGCTACCTCACTGAGCAACCTCCTCTGAAGTCAATGGAGGGGTTTGAGTGATGCCACACATTAAGAGTTAACTTATAACAGTACTTCAGAGCATTAATGTCTCCTTTGTATCAACTTTGATAGATCACAGCAGACAGACAAACCTAATAGCTCTGCTGCACAGAACACAAAAACAAGCCCAGGAACTTGCTGCTGAAGCTCTCCATCCCTGAGTTTAGTTTCCTCTTACCCTTTCTTGTTGCAGGTCACTGGGGTCAGAAAGACAAGAGATGGCTGCTGCTACTTTGCAAGGCTTCTGTTTGCTGGTGGCCCATGATGCCGTGTCACTGCGAGGGTGCTTCAAGGTGCAATGAGGCTTGAGATGCTTTGAGAGATGAAGAAGCCACCTGAGGTACTGATGCACTGTCTGAATAAAAAGAAACAAGCAGAACTGGTTACACAACTACAAGGCACTTTCTTGTAGCATCTTTACCTTGTGGGACTGTTTTTCAAAAAGCTAAAAAATGTAAAAGTGTAAAAAAAAACAAATGTATAAATCCCAGATAGCTTTTGGGTATTTAATTTACCTCAGGATTTTCCAGCTTATAATGAAAGAACAACTGAAGGTGACCAGACAGACAATACACCACATTGCTACAGCTGTATGCAACCCAATCCTGATGTTCCTTCAGCTTGGGCTGTATCAGCCACTTCATCATCCTGAGACATCTGGCAAATGACCAATACACTTTTATCTCATGTTTTTATGGATATAACAGCTTGAACAAGATTAAAAGTAAAATTTGCACCTTATAGAGATACATGTAATAGTCTGCATAATTGCACATGGGTTATGTTAGGAGGGCATTCTCATACATGAAACTTCCTTTGCTCCACAGCACTTTCACACTTGAGTTTGTTTCCTACTTTAGATTGTTCCCCTAAATGGCACACCATGATATACTGCTAAACATTCTGCTGGATCAGTCATGCAATTACACATGTTTGTTCCACATGTGCCTACCAAAAATATCCAGAGCCTCCATATAGCTTCCTTCTTTAAAGTAAATAGCAAGGAACAGACTGTTTTATTCCTCTCCAAAACTTTAGTCCCAGTAGACAAAAAAGAGTTATCATGCATGTGAAAAGCATGGACAAGAAAAAAAGCACAAAAGTTTTTTTTGCTGTTTAGCTTTTGTCATTTAAGTTATCAAACAAAAAGACTGGCCAGCAGCCAACTTGAATTGTAGTTAAATATATTTCTATTACACTTATTCACTTTGGAAAATACAAAATAATTTATCATAACCAAAAAGCTCCTAGAATTTATTTTTAATTTAAAGCTTATATATTAACAATCTACAAAAAGCTACTTGTTCTGCTGTTGTAGGCAGAACAGGTTATCATTTTAATTTGTAACACTAAATAAGTCTATTTTTTCCTAAATGTGGGAAAAGTTTAAAAACTGATGTGAACAAAACATACCTCTTCTCTTCCAAAAGCAGTGATGAACATAATAATTTTTGTTTGAAAGAATACAAATAGGCAGATATAATTTGACCTACAGAATTATTAATTGTCAACTCCGCCCACTTATTTGCAGGCTATAGTCTCATAACAGTATCATAAGTTTGATTATTCAGCCAGCAAACACACAGGTGAACTGTTAATTTTAAGAACATTTCATTAACCCAGGGGGGTCTTGGACTGAATGAAATGTCTTCATTTTTCTTTGTGCATTGTGGTAGAATATGTGCCTAAATTATCAATTATATTTAACCTCCTGCCTAAACTAGAGTAATGTGGCTGACAGGAGGAGAGCTGACTTTTAAACCCAGCCAGAGAGAGTGTTTTCTGACAGAGTTTTAACTGAACAACACACATGCAGACAATTAGCCAGGTTTAGAGGCTGGCCCAAGCTAGAGAAGAGCTGGAAATATGTTCCTTGGTGTTTCTCATTAGGGAGTGACGGAGCGAGAGGATTCCATGGCGGGCTCAGGGCTGCCCTTTCATCTCAGAGCCCCGAGCACAACGTGCCCCAGATCCCCTGGCTGGGAGCTCCCTGGGCTGGGTGCAGGCCCAAGGGGAAGGTGATTTTCCCAGTCTGTGATTCTGGGGCAGGGAAGGTGGCAGCAGCTGGGTCTGGCAGGGGTGCCCAGGCTGGGGCAGGAGTGCAGCTCCCTCTGCACACAGAGGAGGTTCCAGCACTTGGGAATCTCCCCAGGCTGCTTGGGGAGATCTCTAAATTCCCTGACAAGAAATGTAGGCTTGCTCTCCTTACAAAAAAAAAAAAAAAATCCCTAAACCCCAACCCAATCTGACAACAGTGCTTTAATTCACTACAATTCTGTTCAATCTGCTCAAGTGCAGCTACATCTGCACCTCCCTGAGCATTGGAAGGGATTTGCATTTGAAGTACAGTTTACTTCAGCAGTTTGCATGGAATAATTAATAGCCTGCCATTTTTCCAAATGCTTTAACAAGAATTTAATGTGTGTTAGTCTGTGAGCATTCTCAAACATCTGTGTGACAGTCAGATAAAACCCAGACATATTTATAAGATGGTCCAAAAGGAAGCATTAAATGCATAAATACAGTGTGTTTACCATGACACGATATGTTGACTTCTTCATACTTTTCACATACTCTTGTGAATTTTGTTGTTAAGCCAGGATTTCTCAGTCAGGGAAACAAACCCAACTCCAACATCCACTTTCCCTGAAGTCTTTCTAAACCACAAACTAGTACAATTTATAGAGGAGAATATCTGCTATGACACATTTTCTCAAAGGGAATATTCACTGGAGAATCCATCAGTCTAATGACATCTTTGTTAACCTCTATGTTTTAAATATTTTGCTATCCCTACATCAATTTGCATGAATAAGTAGAGCCTGTATCAGGCAGTAGTAGACCACCATATGAGGTTTTGTACAGAGAAAGCACCTCAGATTTCATGCAAAAAGTATGCAAAGCTTTAATCTGTTTTATGTATATGCAAATTATCTCAGAAACAACTTTCTCCTTTTTACAGTAAACTTTGGCCTCTCAAAGATGCATTCTATAAGCACCTTTGCACATGATGCTGAAGCAGAAAAATAAGTGAGATTCTTACTTTCCTTTTGCTCCTGTTTAATCTGATGACCCTCCTGTACTTAGTGATCCCAGAGAAACCCCAAACTACCTTTTATTATTCTCCATGACCGTGTTTTATTTCGCAAATATTTCCTGCTCAGTTACACCTAATTGCCTTCTGTGTTGCCTCTTGGAGAAGGAATGACTATCAGCCTCTTCAGATTGCTCTTCCCAATGCTGCTACACGAATGATATAGTTACAACTCTCCCAGTACTTATTTTCTTACGGTTAAAACATCTGGAGCCAGTTACTTACATGAGAATCACAAAAGGAGGAAAGTTTCTAGCCATTGTGGTTTCTGAGAAAAGTCACTCAAACATACCCTACAAGCCCACAAACCAGAAAATAAAACTGTAATTTTATTTATTGAAAATATCATTAATTTTCAGTACTAGAGGTGACAATACCATTTGGCTGATCCTCTCATCTCAGTGTGACCCTCCTCCCTGACTCCTGGAATGGACACACAAGGGGGGTTTGGTCAGGGGAGGAGCATTTTCCTGTGCTAGGGAGGATGCTCAGAGCAAGGACACTGCTGACCAGCTTGTGGCCATGCTGGAGCAGGAAAGAGCAGTGCCACCCTGCCCATGAGCAAGTGTGACTTGCAGCCTGTATTTATTTCCCACTGCAATATACCAATTGTTCCTATTCTCCAAGGCACTTGCCCAAATGTTTGCATGTTCAATAATTAACAAATAAAAGAGTTGTATGTACAAAAGCAAAATTTAGGCTGCTGTGGAAGATTCACACGGTATTGGAATTTGCTCAGAGGTAAATTATGGTTTTTTACCACATGAAAAGTTCCAAGTAGTACACAACTACTTGTTTGTAAGTCAATTTTACATTTTAAAAGAGAAATAGATTTACAATTTGGAGTTAAAGATTTCTACAAAGATGTGTTAGGGAAGACTTTTAAGAGACTAGAAGCCTTTTTGGTTTATATGGAATATACTTAATAGAAGAGGACCTCTTGGAAAGCTTCAGAAACCTTTAATATGAAGCCCTTGTCTTGAAATCTTACTCACCTGAGTAAAATAACTGCCAACTGATCCTTTCAATCTGACAGGCTGTAACTTTCTGAGCCTGCCTTGGTCACAGAGGGCCAAGAAAAGCTGTCTTCCCCTCTTGTTCCTCTGTTTCTCAACTTTTTCATCTTTCTTGTGGATTTAGAGAGCTTCCCACTTCTAAACTCTCAAGCTTTCAAAGTGTGACACATGAGTTTAGCACACCTTGTTAACTCAATATTTCACAGAAAATACTTTCCTTTGGAAATATTCTAGGTCAGCCTTACTGCTACTATGAGAAGTAATTTTTCTAAGGTCTTGATACATATAAGTACCAAGTATCCTCAAATTGTGAGATCAGAATTAGACCCTTTATGGTTTCTCCCTGGAAGCTGATAAAAAAAAAAAAAACAGAGGAGCAATTTTGGTCCACTGCCATCAATGGGAATTGTGAAGAGTCACAAAGGAGAAAATATTCCTAAAACAGAGATGGAAATAGAGAAGGAAAAAATGAAAGGGCTTCCAGTCAAGCAGTGGATGTTGCTCCCTTGTGAACACACTCTGATGTTTTCTTCTTAACAATGAACAAAAGCTGTTTTCTCTGAGGAGGAGGACAGGAAAAGGCTCAAGCTAAAGCTGGGTCAGGACTGGTTAGCATGGAGCTTCTGTGTCATTGGCTAGAGTTAGTCCAGCTAAAAGTCTCTCTTGCCTGTCCCCAAGCCTTTTCTCTCCCTTTGAAGTCCATCTTGTCCCTCCAAAATGCTGCTGCAGCCTTCTCTAAATTTCCCTGTCCCAGTGAGTTCACTATCCAGTCCAGCTTTTATCCACACATCCCTATAACTCTGCTGCTTTTCCTTTCCAAACCTCCATCTGTAAACTGTCCCACCTAAAACTAGACCACTTAGGAAGAAATAAATGAAATTTTAATTTATAAACATTTTTTTCCAGCAGTAAATAAGAAAGCTTTATCTGAATGGATCTTGGTTCCTGCCACATTTGATGTCCTTGCTTTGAAGCACCTCTGCATTGCACAACTTTTCATATATTTTGAGATTTTTCTGGGGTGGGTTTAAAAAATTTTTTTTTATCAACTTCTTCCTTTCAGACCTAGAGGTTGAAAAAAATTGAGGAAACACATAGCTTTTTCGACTTAAAGATGCAGAGATGTCAAAGCCCTGAACCAGGCTCACTGTTTAGGCCCAGTGCCTTCAGCCAAGAGAAGCAGCACGAGGCCATTATTGCCTCTGATCCAGCCTGGGGTGGGAGAGCAAAATTCCCCCTCAGGGCAGAGTCCTGGGCTGGGCATTCCCCCCCAGGGCAGAGCAACAGCTCCTGACCTCTGGGCCAAACAGAACCAGCCTTGCAGCAGGCATTTCACTCACCTTTTTAAAGGATGGCATCTGATAGCATAAGTTTTTTATAAGTGTACTTATTTTATACATAAAAAAAACCCCAAACCAAAACCTACAAAACCTTGAAAATAATTAGCAATATTTAGAAATAAATCAAATGTCTATATTTAATTTTTTTTGACTCTCAAATCTGAGATATATTTATCCTTTAGTGAGCTCTAACAAATAATGGTACATTAAAGCCACAGGTAAAGGTAGTACAGTTAGAATTTACATAAGTAAAAGCTAAGCAAAGATTAATACCAAGATGCAGACTTTGCTGGCTTGATGACTGAACAATATTATTTCAAGAACAGTGTACCATAGAGCTCTTACTTCTTGTATTGTTTTTACACTTGACACATATGAGGACAGAAAAACTCAGTTGTAAACTGGAAAGAAAGCCAGAACTTTCAAAACTAGAGCAATCTGGATAAGATTTAAAAATAAACAACAGAAAAAGCAGTTTTTCCAGAAGAATGTTTCCTCCCCCTCTTCCCTATCCCACTCTCCTCTGCCTCCAGCAGAGCCAGCACCAGATGTTTCAGAAACCACACACTGGGCAGATACACAGGATCATCTGTCCCTTCTTCCATAAAGGTCTCATCCAAAGGGAAAAATTTAGACAACCTAGTTCAAAGAGCATGCCAGTAGCAGCAAGTAGCAAGCCTTCCATTTTAAATAGCTCTTATCTTTGAAAATAGAAATTTTAATGGAATAATTTTTAAATTTTGAATCCAGAAATTTGGATCACAACAACAGAATAGTGGACAAGATATTTTCATGATAAACACATTAATCTAAAACAATTCATGTTTAACAGCTCATGTTTCATTGCAGTCATGTAATCTACAAACATGACTAATGAAAACTACTTTCTCAGAATTAAGATTACTACAAAACCAACACAAAGTCCTGGCAGGGAAGTAACATTTGATAGATTTAATAAAAAAGTTAATCATTTTTACACCAAAATAGAAGGGTTTCACCCTAATACAGGAAACTGTTTTTCCTATATGCAAGTACTTTTAAAAATGCAAATTTAATTTCCTCAAATATTTGTAACGATAAATATAAATTCTAAAAATAAAATATCTATTCAGGATTAATAGTAACACTTAGTAGAATGGATTTAGACATTGAAATCAAGATGAATAATTAAAAATGGGTTTGTTCCAAAGATTAATGTGTTGGTTAAAGAGATGTTTCATTCAATGTGTAAGTGTAACAGGCAATACTTTTTTCTCTGACTTTGACTTTTTTACTTCTAAAAGCAGCAACTGTAAAGGATTCCTGGTGACAAGTGCTAGGGTCACAGGCAAGGCTGGGGAGCAGAGGAGAGCAGTGCCCAGGATAGCAGGGAGGAGGGGCTGGGAGCAGCCCTGCATCCCCCATGCCTCACAGTGTAAAGCACCTCTAGGGTTGCTTTCAAGCACGCAGACAGCCAGTCCTGCCCTGCCTGGCCCAGCATCAAAGGACTGGAAAGGTGGCTCTGTGCCACTGCTCCCCCTGGCTCTGCTCAGCTTCACGAAGGCCAAACTCAGCACAGCTGAGAATCCATCCCAGCACGTTAATCATGGCTTGGGTGGAATTGCTGTCATACTGAAGTTTTCATTTCCTTCACCTTTTAAAGCCTGACTTGTTCAAAGGAAGACCAGATTTCAATTATGCAATGAAGCAGCTCAGATTGAAAATGTCCTTCAATTAGCAATTCTAGAAAGCAAGTGAAATTTATAGAGGTTGAACATTTATTATGTAGAAAGTAGTCACGAGTGGAATTATTTCAGATGTCACTTGACAGTGAGGTAAACACAGCACTGTGGAAGACAAAGTCCTAATCAAACTGCTAAAAGCATTTTCATATCAAGAAAAATGTACTGCAGTTAATATCAAATTTGGTTTGCCAAAAGTGCAGGAAATTGAGTTAGGTGTTCACTCTGTCTGGTGCCAGTGGGGCTTGAGGCCATGCAGCCTGGCACCAGAGCCTTGGGGGTTTCTTTGTCCTCTTTTTTGCCTTCACATGGATATGGACAAAGGAAAAAAGAAATTACAGTCATTTTAATGCGATGAAATAGTCCCAAGAAGAATTGTACATTCACAGTGAACAAATGTAGATGTGGTATTAGCAAAATTTCTTACACAGAATCAAATGCATTTCACCACAGCAGAGATATAATTCAAACCTTTACAGCAGTCCAGCTGCAGTATCCAGTTCAAGAGAATTATAAGTCCATTTTTATGAATTCTATTTAAATGACATACAGAGCAGAGACATACCACAGCTCTGGTGCTGTCAGAGTCACAACTCCACATATTCTAGAAAGCTCAAGACTCACTGGAAACACTTGCATATTTATAAAATTTATGATTGATATCAACATAGAATTATTTCATTCCAGAAGTTGTTCCTAGGAGAGTTGTTCCTCTGACTCAGGGGCTACTGTCTCCCATGGTCAGGCTGTATTGAGATTACTGTACACATTGGGATGTGAGGGACCAAAAATGCATATGAGGTCACAAAGACCAAGGAGACAAATGAAAACTCCCTGCAAATGAAAACAATGATAAAATATTTCAAACTAGAAAAAGTTTGCCAGATTATGGAAATACATTCTTTCTGAATACTTTTTCCCCTTCAAATCCTAGCCATCTTTAAAAGCCAGGTGACAGCTCTCACAAGAGGAAATTTTTCTTCTTCTCTCCTGTGATTTGATTTAGATCTCCTTTCCAGTGACAGACTGCCAGGTTGTGTAAAGCCCAGAGATCTCTACAGCAGGCAGTCCACTAATGACTCAGAGTCTGTGTAAGATTCAGAGAGAGGTAAGATACAGAGAGCAAGGAGAGAGAGAATAGAAGAAGAAAGAATTAAGTATCCATCTCATTCACCCATCAGACAGGACCCCCCAAACCCCCTGCTGGGGCAGTGGGAGGCAGAATTATTCCTGCTGGGCTCCAGGCACCCCCAGTTGGTCAGTGCAGATGTTCTGTTGCCACTCTATCGATAAGTCACTATAAACTGCAGGAATTGAAAAAGTACAACATATGGAAATGTAGTTGTGTTTCCAGTGCTTTGTTTCAATGGCTTATATTTTTCGTCTGCAAAGTTTGGAAACTTTTTTTAATAGGATGTTTCTTTTTGTCTCTTTTTCAATATCACTTGCAAAACTGCCTAAAGTCATAGTCACATGTCAAAACCCTGACACTTACTTTTAATGATTTCCATTTCCATTCCAACCGTCTCATCCACTTAACTTCCTCATTGCTTGGCTGCTGCTACAGCATTCACATCTACATTTTATCAGAGTTTTGTGGCTTTCCATGGAATAACTCCATGGTCACTCACAGACTTTAAGGCAACCATCTTCATTATGTCAAGTGGACTTCTTCACTAGCAGTCAAAACAAAGATGCAGTTAAATTTTCTTTATTTTGGACTATAGTTTTCCACTTCAAAATAATTTACCTTGGTTCAAATCACATGTAGAACTTAAAAATAAAATAGTCCAGTTAATGGACCTTTGCATTAGCAAAGAATAAGGGACTCACAGTGTGGGCATTTTGAGAAAAATACTTTCATGACATTCAGCTGAGTAGAACAGTCATAATTAATTTAAGTCAGCTGTGCCAAAGCAACATATTATTACTTCATAGGGGATGTTTGCAATGGAGGATGAGTTATTAACTCAACAGACCTGACAGTCCTAGCAGAGCTTGACCTGCATTCAGCCTGCACTACATACAGCCAAAAAAAATAAAGTCTCATCCTGCAGTTCTCACAGTGTCCACTTCCAAGGAAAGCTTCCCATTCCACTGTGTTAGTAAAACACAAACTACTAATTAATATCTTGCATTCATTATTATAATTCATAACAGTTGTTAGCATCTAGGAGGCTTCAACAAGACTTGGATCCTACACAGTGCTTTAGGAACATCTTGGAACAGGCAGTTCTGCCTTGTGTGACTCAGTTTACAAACTACACAGATGTGGGCAAACAAAATTAGATCCCCTTGCCCAAGTTCACACAGCAGAAACACAGAGCTCAGGCAGGGAGAGTGACCACCACAATTGAATAGGACAAAAAAAAAAAATTCCTGGGGATAATTTTACCCGCTCTTGGGAATAAATGTAACTTCAGGCCTCAAACCCAAAGAATCACTTCAGGAAATTTAATGATGATGTGAATTGCTTGCTCCCATTTAAAGTCAGTAAACACAAAATTTATTTTCTTTGCTACAAATAAAGAGAGCTTTCAGCACTCCTTGAAGTAGAAAGGGCAAAAGTAGATTAATTTTTTTTTCCTTTGTTAAAGGATGCATGAACTCTTCCTTTGGGCCAAAGTATCTTTCAGGTCATTAGGACTATGTGTTTCTGGAGAAAAGTCTATTTCTGATGTTTCACACAAAGTGTAGCTTTGGCCAATATGATTCAGAATAAGGAAACACACTGCACTTCTTTAAAGGAATGATGACATTACCATTGAACTACTGTTGTTACATATATAGGTACAGCCAAGAACAAAAGGCAATGAAAAACAGAATCAAGAGCAATTGTCTCTTAGAGCCTATTATGAGTTTTAACATCCAGACTAGGGAGCAAGCAAACAAGTAAATTCCTTAGTCATAAGAGCAGAAAACTATCTGGAAAGCTGAAAGGACTAACTTTTTTCTCCCTGAAAATATACCTAAAACAACCTTATTATGTGGAAATTGAATGCTGTAACCATAGACCACTAGGAAGATAAATCCTCACAGCATTCAGATTAAGTCGTTTATGTACCATACTTTGAAATGCTTCAAAATATGTCCACAGGACATCAGAAACATAGAAGAGATGAGATGGGTGCTGAAGAGAGCCAAGGGATATACAGAAGAGCCATATTATCTTGCCCATGAATGTCATGATCTCACAATTTCAGAAATATTTTTAACACAAAAAG
This sequence comes from Taeniopygia guttata, assembly GCF_048771995.1. NCBI lineage: Eukaryota > Metazoa > Chordata > Aves > Passeriformes > Estrildidae > Taeniopygia > Taeniopygia guttata. Next base: position 82,378 of record NC_133036.1, on the reverse strand, counting down.
TGGGCGTAGGTATGTGTACACAGAAGACTATGAACATATGGAAGGTTGTGGAACACTTAATTAGCTTGGGTTAGTCTCAGAGGTCACCCAAGAGAGTAAAAACTAATTTATAAAAAAATCTCAGCTAGCGTAAAGAACCTAAAGTTCCCATCACAAAGAGAGAGAGAACATTTCTTAGAGCTGAAAGTTTCTCAAAGGGGTGACAGATGGGCAAACATGGAAGACCCTAAAGAGCAAGGAGGAGACACAAGTGGCACCAGCTGAAGAGAGAAGAAAGAAAAGACATCAAATCCTTGATACACTTTTTTGTGTCTCTGCCTTCCTTTTCACAAAAAAAGCCATTTCTTCACAGTGAGAGGTTTAAAGAATTCTTTCAGAAATTCCACCTGGTCCTAAGGAGTTTGCTCCCTTGAAAACTCTCAAAGGCTGACTATTTTTAATTTTCCTTCAGCTATTTCCATTTTTATCATTTTTATCTGCCTTCTGGACAGGAACAATTCATCAGTTCTAACAAATTCTGAGTCTTGGAACCACCTTGTCTTCTACTCTGGGCAGATTTACCCAGGGACACTGAAAATCCACCAGCAGAGGTTGGGTGGTAGGAGAACTAAAGTGAAAGCTCACATAACTCAAGCTAACTCAAAGATCTACCCTGTACTGCATCCCTGCAGGAAATATTGTTGTCACATGGTCCCTGAGGTCCAGTGATAATAAAGAATGTGTAAAGAATTTTACAAGTGTTATGATACTGTCATTTTTTATTTTTTATTTTTTTTTTCCCATGCCATGGGAGACATGTTCCTAATGGCTAAAGAAAGACAAGAGAGATAACTCCTAACTGGAAGTTGCTGCTGGATCCTGTTCTGCAGCTTTACCCATTGTTTGTTACAGAGATGGGAACTGGGGCATTGAACCAGATATGGAATTCATCCCAGTAGATCTGAAGGCAGTAAGGAATACAAAATTAACTAGTTTTTTTTGCCTCCATTTAAATATTCCACGTGCCACAGAATGACATGGTTACTTTTACAGTTACTTTAAAATGCTGAGTTTTCCATTTCCTGAACCCGATTTCTTTTTACTCATTCAGCTTAATGTTAGTTTTTAACCATGGAACTCTAGGAGTTTGTCAACTCCTAGAGCCACCACACACACAGTAAAAGTTAAAAAGGTCCTCCTAGTATCGGCTCTACCTATTGAGAAGAAAGCAAAGATCATAGCAGGGCTGTTCTGGAGTAGATTTTTAAAGGAAGAAATTTTGTTTTAGCACATTTTGATACTATCTCCACATCTGAGGACAAAATCTCTTCCATTTATTTTGAGTCTTCCTGATGGTCTCAGGATCATTTCTATCATGTTACAGAGAAATTATGCACCACTATCTCTCCTTAACTAAGAAGTGAAGAAAGATTTTAGAACTAACAAGATCTTATACAAGCCTTGTCTGAAGCATTACAATACCATGCTTCATGTGTATCTACAGTATAATGATACAGAGTAAATGTCAAGGAAGGAAATTATTACATTTAAAAGTCCTCAAATTAAAAATGCCTTTCACTTTTTTTCCATTACTTTTCTTAGGACTCCTTAGTTTCAAAGTAAAATTCAACAGTACTTTCAATTTCTGTGCATTAAAGTACTTTTATTACCTATTAAGTATGATTGATTTATTTTAATAATGAAATAAGAAATGTTGACACACTCCTGGCAAAGAAAAAGCGTGGAAAAATAATTCCTGGATTACTGGATATCCCTTAGAAACTTTCAGCTGCACGTAAAAGGAGAGAAAAAAAGAAGAGTGAGGCTTGGTTTGAAAAAGGGATCATCAAGAATTATGAGGAGGAAAAAAGCTAATAAATTGGCTGACAAACAAATGTTTGAGTTTAAACTTGGTAACTGTTCATTTTTCCTAGAACTGTACTAAGTGTCAGATGCAGATGAATATAATATGGGATTCATTTAAAAAATCATACATATTTAATATATAGAATAATAAAAAAAGAAAAGTCACATCTTTACCTCTCCAACAGAGTAAATAATCTTCAGATACTCCTTTTTTTCTGAGGCTGACAGAAAGTCACCATATGGGTCATAATGGAAACAGTATCTTCCACCTCTTTGTACCTGAGCAAATGACCTCCTTTCAAGATGAATTTTCCAGAAAGCAGGTAATTGAATTACTTGAGTGCTGATCCACTTCAAAGGTTGTCTTTATAGGAAGTATAATCAGATTCTGATGCTTTGATCAAGGGAATCTATGAACCTGTTACTCGATCACAAACTCTACTGTTTGCCATGAAGAGATAACTAATCAATTACAGAAATACATCTGCTCTGAGTAATGTTATTGATGACCTGACAGAAGGAATGCATAATTCAAAGAGTAAAACCCTTGGGAAAGCTGGCAGTGACTGTGGACCAAGGAATGCAAGTGAGACAGAGGGTGGCCAGCCTAGAGGTAAGTTGCTAATAATTAAATGGGAGAATATCTTATGGCTGCATTTGAAATGGAAGAAAGCAGTGAAATGAAGGCTCTGCTGCTCAGAGCTGGTTTAGAAATATGGTCTGTCAAATCCTGGCACCTTCCCCTTCCCTGGGCAAGCCTGCTCAGCTTCACAGCAGAGCCTGATTTTTCCAGTTATACCAGGCTAAGGAAGTACTGGTTCTCTTCCAGAGAAGTCTATCCAAGGGCAGGGTTCATTCACTTGTCTTGTATGTGACACACAAACCTGCGTGAGAAATTAAAACTAGTCCCTATTTTTAAAAAATGCTATAAATGCTATATATGTGACTGTAGTCAAAGCAAAATTCAACTATAATAATTACACCCATGTGCAAAAGACTCTCACTATTGTCCTATGTGAGCATCTCAGAGCATCTTTACAATCCAGGCATACAGGAAAAAAGCGTCATTGACTAAATCTGAGTAATTAAAAACATCCTTGTTGAGTAGAATGCCTTACAACTCTTGACTGAGTTGCCCAGACCCACAGGTGCCCTCTTTCTGGTTCATGAGCAGTGGGCTTCACCAGAAAAAACATACATATTTTCAAGCACAAAACCCCACCACCACCACAACCTGAAAGTGCTTTTCAAATTGTAAAATCAGCTTGAGGCTAACATAGGAAAGAATCTGAGGGGAATGTCTGGAGAGGCTCAGACTACCAAAACAAAGCACTGCAAACAAGTCATCTTTGCAACCTTATCTACCTTAAGTAATTCAAAGATCAAAATATTTATCAGTTAAAAACTTAATTCTTTCCTACATCCACCTAAAATTAAATCAGTTTGGGTTTGTTTTTTTTTTTTCTTTCTTCACTAAACTCAGTTGAATCTGGTCAAACTTTAAGGTTATATTTCATTGCTTTGCTTTTGCTCAGCGCTTCAATGGCCAGTCACACACTGACATTATTCACTGCAAGCAGGACAAGAGCTGACTGGGAAGAGATGAAGGTAGCCCTTAGAAAACAATCTCCTCCCATTTTGGCCTTGAGTTGTAAGCATCCACAGAAGACAGAAGAATAAAGTGTCTGAGGTCTGGATAAAATTTTGCTGAATCACTCAGGTGAGCAGCTCAGCCAAATCTGAGAACCTCCTGCTGTGAAAGGCTGCAAGTCTTTAGTGGAGAGTACCCCTCACAAAATGGGGCTACAGCAGCTGGAATTCAGTGGCAATAACAACTGTCCACAGGCTTTTAAGCAATCCAGGGATGCATGAGCACCTCTCATTCTTTCTCACATTTTGCGCCTATGCGAAGCTGTTTATTTTATTACCTTTTATTCCAAAGATTAGGGAAAGATGTAGTCCATGAACAGAATTAACAAAATTAAGAAAGGGAGGGAAGCACAAGTTATTTGAATTCAGTTTTTATGCAGCATGCCAAAATAGGGTGAAGATAAAAGTGATAGCAGTGTACTGAATGAATTGTAAGGTTTGTTTTTATCTTTCTTATTGAACAGATTCCTGCAGTTTACTTTTTTGAGCATCTTACAGCATCTTTGGATTAACCAACAAAGAAATTCCTTTTGCACACAGCATGTGGTCAAATGAAGATTCTGTTCAAAGTGACATGAAATCAGAAATATTGGCTATATAACAGGTATTGTCTTTTTCTATACCTCTGTTTTTCATTGTCAGTAGTCTCCATAACTGAAGAGACACACTCACAAAGAAGTAAGAAATGTTCAAAGTGGGCAACAGATGCTTTATTAGAAGGCAAACGTTTCTCTTTTCTCTATTCATTTTATCCTAACACCAGCAGGTTTCCAAGGGGGAGAAAAAGCAGCTTTGAACTTTTTTTCCTTCCAACTGCTGTATTTTCTAAAAAAGGTCCTAATTTCAAATGCTTTAGTGAAGTCTGACTTAGTGCTCTTATGCTACAAACATTGAATGCTTTAATAGTAGAATCACTATGAGTTCTCCTTTTTATTAAAATTTTTTTTTCTGCTTATTAATTGGACAGACAAGTCCCAGTTATTGTTAGTTCAGAATTCTGCTCCTCCAGGACCCAAACAATGCTCATCTTGGGTGGTAGGGAGCTATGGGAGACCTTTGACCCAAATAGCCTGGGAACAGTTCATGGATTCATTCCAGTGTCCTGTATGAAAACTGTTTTTACCTCCACATGCATACAACACTTGTGATGTTATCACCTTTAAAGGAATCACTACACTAGTGAGGAGTCAGGCCAGCCTCTTAATTTAAGTCTGTTGGAGTTCTGCTCAATCACTGAAAACCAAAAAGAACCCAAAGGAAAGCAGCAGCCAGACCCAAAGAGGGGAAAGCAGGTTCCTTGCACAGAAACCCATCTGCATCCTGTCTCAGAGGCCAGGGTCACCTGGCAACAAGGCAGCATCCCTGGAGCCCTGCCTCACACAAACATTTCACCCCACTGTGCTCAGACTTGGAGCTTGTCACTGTAGTTATAGCACAAAAAAATAGCAGGACTAGCACATTCTTATATTCCATGTCAATGAACAGGGATGAATAGGCATAAAGAGGGCTTAATGCCTATTTATGAGTCTGTGTAGAAGCTATGGGGACTGGATATACATCAGCACTGTGTACATTCTCTCCATGGCAGCACATCAGCTGCCATTCTACACAAAAGTTTTGTTTAGACCAGCAAGAGTATCGAAGTAACACTTGATCAACCAGGACTCAGGACATGAAAAGAGATGAGATGTTAGTAAAACACTGAACAGCCAGCAGGGAGAGTTACTAGAGTGAAATTTTGTGTAGCACGTCACATTTGATGGCAATCTAAAACTACATTGTAAATTAATATTTTATTTAATTAATAGTCAATCAAATTACATGTTCTTTTCAATTACTGATCAACAACTCAACCCCAGATGTTGTTCTCCATCTGAACAGCTTAACGTGTTCAAGAGCATCAAACAGGATGTTCTTGAGCTCTGGTTCTAAGATTAATGGACTTTACAGAAGCAATGAGAAACCAGTCTGAGAAACCAGTGAGCTGCTTATCTTCCAGGGGAATTCAGTGATTCTAAAGTCAGGCTTCCATTGGTTTTTTAGCTCCTAGACTTTACCTCAAAGGGTAATGATCTGTTCAAATTATCTTGAGCATCTCTCATTTCCATTCCTTCTTTTCTCTTTTCAGAAAAATGGACAAAGCAACCCTTGGCGATTTTTTTATGTGTTTTAGGTAAGAACACAGAGACCAGCCTTTCCTACCTTGTACTTAACATTCCCTCACTTTCCAAAAGCACAACTAGTCAGAAGTTTTAATTACAAACTACAGTTTCAACAACCAACCTCTGCTTGCAGAAGAACTAATTAGCAGTGGTAACTTTTAGAAACCTGCACAATCACTACACAGCAAATCTGTGATTCTTTGCTAAAATAAAAATCACCTGAAGGAGGTGCATGAAAGAAAGAAATTATTAGTAGAATGGGACCATGCATTTTTCTACTGAAAAAAATGTATTTATTGAAAGCCATCTTTCAAAGAAAGCAAATTAACTTATAAAATTAAAGTCAGGAAAGCAGGATTACATGAGGAAAACAATAACGGGGAGAAGGTCAAGAAAGATTCAGAGAGTACATTACCAAAGAATAAAGCTATTGTGTAGATGAACTGGATTAAATTAACCTCCAACACTAGGGCTCATTCAGAATAGAAAGTAAAAAGTAACAATATTTAAAGGGTGGAAGTGACCTAAGTGTGCAGAAATTGCAGACATTACTATATAAAATAGGATATTGTGGTGTGTATCTAAATATGTGAACACAATCCAAGGTTCTGCTAAACACTGAGCTTTGACCCTGTTAGGATGGCCAGGCTTTGCTCAAGAGGGAGCACGAGGCAGCTGTCAGAGGAGGAGGCTGTTGCAGTCTCTAGTTCCTGTCTTTCTGAACTTTAGTCCTGTGTGTTGTCTAGTCCCCTCATCTCTACATTTCTATTGAAGGAAGGCTTATTTAGAAAAGACTTTTATTAGAGCAGATTATCATAACTGGGAAAAAAAAAAAAAAGAAAAAAAGGCCATTTTTACACACCTGTTACCTGTAGGTTCAGAAATTAGTTGTTCTTATCACAGTACCAAAGCAAGCTTGACAAGATACAGCAGTAGATGATGTTGGATCAGTGGTCAGTGCTGCTCCTACCACAGAGGGAAGTGAAAAGGAAACCTTGGGTGGTCACAGATACATTAAGTGAGAGCTGGGGAGGAAAGAGAATGAAATGAAAAGCAATCATTATGCAATGCACTGTGAAACATAGTGAAATTGCTGACCTGCTCTTATAGTTCAGTAATTCCTCCTACTGAAAAGGAAATAATATAGAATAAACTTTAGAAAGAAAGACTTGAATAACAACAAAAAAAAATGGTCAAGCTGCAAGATAAGTTTGCAGCAAGCAGAAAAACTAATTTAACTGGAATATGAAAAAAAAATCTATTATGGCAAATAAATTAAATCCTAGGACTAGTAAATTGAATGGTTTGGTTTGTTTGGGATTTTTCTTTGCATTCTGTTTTGTAATCAAACTTCAGAAAGACCAGCATTTGCCTAGACTAGTATTTACTCACATAAAGGAGCTACAAAAACTATAATATCAGTAGTGATAGGGACTTTAAGTTGAAGTCCAGCTACAAGCATTCTGCTTCCTGAATTGCTATGCTTTAGCACTGAGTTTCCAAAAGGCATGCACAGGGCAAGAATTCGCTCAGACAATAGGACTGTTCACTTCGGAATTTGTCTTTCCCTGGAAGTCTCCCAGTTAAAGAATGTTTCTGTTCTCATCTTTAAATGCATGGGCAAAAGCCAGTGGCACACACAGAAAGAGAGAAGGGACACAGACTACTACAGATGTGGTGGCTGATGAAGTTCAGCCCCCAGGCAACTACTTCATGCTGGCAGATGTCCTCTCAGGATTGCCCAGGGTACTGTACAAGCTCTAAGAGTTTTATCTGAAGCAGAGGGTTTGGAAGCACCCAGATAGTAAAGCATTAGTCCTGGAATGCTAAAACTTTCAGGGGAATAATATTTGAAGAAGACAGAGGCATTTTCATCTGGCAACCACTGCTGAGAGCAACCTTTTAGCCTGGTGCTGGGGTCTAAGATCCTGAGAAAGATAGGCCCTTGCACTTACATGATCATCACCTATATCAAACAACTCAAACAAAAAAGAACATCTCTCATGTAAGTCTCTTCAGGAAATGAATAGAAAGACCTGAAAAGGTTAAAGGCTACAGCGTTTAGAGCTTTTATTCATACTAAGGAAAAAAAGGGCGACAGTGTTCAAAAGTTTTATTCTTAGGCCATTTTCAACAATTCCCTTTTAAAAAATTCTACTTTTATGAGAACACTCTTACCTTATTCAGAAGGCTCACAAATAATTTCTTTTTCTTTCCCTCTGTGTATGCCTCTGTGTGTCTGAGAATAACAGCAAGAGTGTAAATCTTTCACTTGTTCTTTATGTACTCTCTTACAACAAATACCATCTGAAGAGTCAGGGGAGTCCATTTAAGCTCTGTTATGTTTCAGATTTAAATATGCCCTGACATCCCCTCTCAATTACATTATCACTTCAAGTATTAGACTAATTGTTATAAGATACTCAGCACAGGCCACTCTATGTATTTTTAAATATACTACAAAAACCACACACATTTGTGTCCACGGATATCTCACTTGCATATACATACATGTTCCATGTAAATAGATATGAAAACCTGACCAAATAGTCCACACAAATTTTCTACCCCTGAAGATGCATGCCTACCTACAAAAGACCATCTTTTTATTTAGTCGTATCCTGAGTCTTCTTCAGTCAGTTGCTGCTCTGGAAATAAGCATTTCAACTGAGCCTTAAAACAAAAAAAAAAGTAACCCAGATATCTCAAGACGAATGAAAAATATACTTCAAGAACACTTACGGAAAAGTTGCTCATTTTTGTGGATTCTCCTTTTTCTGACAGTATTGGCACTTGAGCATCCTTGCTACTACAAGGGTCTTTTGATCTCTACAACTTGTCGCCACAAGATTTGCCCTCTGTGTGTTGTGAGAACTTAAAAAGGATTGTTTAAGGAGGGCAGCTCCTGTGTAATTGCACATTAGCCATACTTAGAATGATTATGGCTTTCCTGACATCAGAATGATGGGTTATTAGCAGTATTTTAAGGTTTCTATGCTGAGAATTGCAATTCCTCTCTAGATGGTCAAAAGAGTTGAGTCTTAGCAAAGATGAAGGAAAAGTTGGTTCACTTCCATATTACTTAAATCAAGACTACTGCTTGTGGGATTTATGCAATTGTGAAATACTCACTCCCTTCTCTATGCCACACCTTCATTTGTTGCATTGTACCAATACAGATTTTGAGTCTCTCCTGTACTGAGGACTCAGTGACAGGAACATGTCAGAAATCACAACACAAATGTCATCCAGGAAATAATAACAATTCTATCATTATGATAAACCCTTCTATATTAATAAAAAAAAAAAATTGGCCACTACAGATATTGGTCTTACTTATTCTTTTCCTCTTTCTAATATTTCAGTCCTTCTATTAAAGCTGAAATTTTACTGAAAATGTAAAAATGAAAGATGTTCTTTTCTTCTTACTTCCTTTAAATTTTGGTGATTGGCAAGTTGTCTGCAAAGCAGTATTTCCAGAAATCCCACAATAGTTTGGACTTTAAAAATTACTTTTGTTATTAAGATGAGACCTGAGAATTTAATTCTTTTACATACTTTTTCCATAATATCTCAGATAACATACCCACGTGCCTGACACATGATGTATTACCCTCATAGCATACAATTACTGATATCAATATTCCAAATGCTATTTAGCCAGTCTCCATGCTCAAAGATAAATCATCCAAATAAAACACAACTTCACTGTGTTAACGATTACATACACAGATTATTTCAGCCATGATTTCAAAATGAAAAAAAAAAAAAAGTTTAAATTCCTTTGTAGTACTCTAATGAATAAGCATTATTCTTCTTATCCCAGACCTGGGTATTCTTCACTAATTAATTTCCATAACATTTGAATTGGAAGGAATCAGAACTCGGAAAAAAAGATCAATATCAATTGACTGATGAGTTTTACCTATTCTCTTCAGTATAACTCGCAGAGAACTTTTGATCACTACTGAATTTCTAAAGGGGATATGATTTCAATGTTAAGACGAATGAGACTAGTTCAATCTCATTCCTACAAACAAAAGCAGTTTAAGCCTAATGAAATCTTATTTTTGTACATTAATGTACAAAGGAAACAGTTCAGGGTAAACAGACTTGTAGTATACATTGTTTAGAGACTATTGACTTTCGAATTAGCCTGCTTTTCAAACATTTCACGTCAAAAATATAGTCAAAATGCAAATGCAGCATAAACGGCTCTATAATAAATGCTCATTCAACATTTATTCTTTCTCAAATCGTCTTTTAAAGCTCTTTCATGCTAATGTCTAGAAGATGTGACATTAGAAAAATTGCTTTGACATGCTAAGGGGCTCCAAGATTAACAAAAAGAGAAAGAACAAGATAAAGCTTTCAAAAGACCTATTTCAGAGGAATTATTACTTCCTTTGAAAGTCTTCCAAGGTTGCAGTACATTTAAGCTTGTTGGCATACATGTAAATGAAGGACTACAAAAGTATTGCACTAAATACAACTTGAATTAAACCTTCAAGCTAATGTTAAGGAATAAGGATAAAGGCCAGATCCTAGGCTAGTAACAACTCATATAAATTAAAGTTCTTTATTTGAGAATGTGAGGGAGAATTTTTTTTTTTAAATCAATACAAGAATTTATAAATGTAATTCCTATGTTAAATGGCAAAGACTGATGAAGCTTCCTGATTGAGCAAGTGGCATTCTAAAAGGATATATATTAATGTACTATGAACCATGCTGCAAAATAGAAACAGTCTCAACTAGCAACTTAGCCACCTTACTTAAAAATTCCCACTCACCACCAAAAAACCTTGATTCCATAACTAGAAGACAATGGGGATGTAACTATCATGAAAAACATTATTTTGGCTTGTAAGCATTAAGCTTAGATATAACTCTCTTGTCTTTTGAGATCCAGGGGAGTGTTAGGTGCAGTTCCAACTTTCTCTAAGGTTTGGTGGGAAAACCTCACAGAGAAAGGTCCATCCAGCTGCAGAGGTTTGTTATGTTTGTATAGAATAGACCACCAGCCCAATTTTGCCACCACTTTCCAGGCAGAAATGTTCAAGAATTTTAGACTCAGGACAGATGATAAGCATTAATTACACAAGGGCATATTTATAAACAAACAAGAAGCAGAGGTCAGACTGGGAGAGACAAACATGATCACCTATGGCCAAAATTCTGACCATGAAACCTACCCTTAAGCTGCAGTGTAGCTCAATAGACATTAAAATCTAGAGTTAACTTTTCTTTCTTATAAAGTATTCTGGGCTCCAATGTTAGAGCAGAAATTGGAAATCCTAAGCAGTCCTCTTCTCTCCCAACTTACAAACTTTTTACTTGACCAATGTGCATCCTCCTTTGTCTTACCACAACTTTAAAATAAACATGCTTGTCTATCCTACAGAAATTAGATTGACTAATTAATTAAATAATAACTCAGAAATATCTGGAAATATGTAAAGTGAATGCAGCTGCAAAACCCAATGAGGGTTGTTGCTTAAGAACCCCCCAGTTTGTTACCTTCTATTCACTAACCTCATGCTACTTGGTGACACAGTAGCTGCATGATAAATTTCCAATTACTGGTAATGATGGCTTCATGGTTCCTTTTTTCTTAATGTTTTGGCCTTTTATAAAGCAAACTTGGTTTACGTTTAATGGTGCATGCAATGCCTTCCAGAAAGCATCAAAGGCACATTTAATGATTACTTTGCTAGTAATATTTTTAACCTGTTACACAAAGCCATACTTATTCCTGCCTTGTCTCTCACCACCTTCCAGCATCACAGACTTTCCATGCTGGCTGTACATGTCAGCCCCTGAAGAAACCCACTTGCTCGAGAGATGGTATTTTGTGTTTCTGCCCTCCTTGCCTTGAATTCTCTCTCATGCCCGTATTTAATTCTCCTTCATGAGAGGTGTTGTTTCCCAGAGTAATAAAAAATACTTTACTTGAAAGTAGACCAGGATGGACTAAAAAACATGGTCTTACTTATCTATCCTGTCTGGTCCTGTGTGAGGTTATTCACCAAAATCTGTCCCCTTGTAAAAGACACAGTGATGTATTAGACTGTGTTTACAGTGAAAATCCAGCCAGGTGTCCGGCTCTACACAACTGAGCCAATTCCTATCTAATACCTCCATTAAATGATTAACCACATTAATAGGTACATTTGCAGATGTGTTTCCTCATAACTTGCAGTTTGTGCTATCATAGTTTGGATGGCAGATCAAATACTGCCTCAAAAGAACCACATCACAGCAACAGCAGTTGTAGAAGACAGGGCTATGAGAAATCCTTCTCAGAAGGATCACAATTTTCTCTAAGCAGGCTGCTTTGGAAAAAAATTATCTAGTAGCATTTTAAAAATTCTCTAATAGCATTAAAAATTCTCTAATGGCAAGAAAATATGGTTTAAGAGAAAAAAATAGAGAAGAGCACCATCCATTTTGTTTTTCTGAAGTCTCTCAAAAGTATATGCCAGTTACTCATGTGAGTCACATGCAAAATCTCTCCAGTTAGCACCTGCACTTTCTACAGCTACAAAGTCATAACCCCTCTACAAACCTGAAGGTGTGAAATCTGAATTTGGGTAGTTTTTTGAGGGGGGCTCAGCACCTTACTATTCACAAATGTAGATGCATTAGAAAGTAAATTTATTCTACAACGACTGCTAGATGAACTTAGACAATGCAACTTTTTATCTGTAAAATTAGAAATAGCAATATCCATATAGAAAACTGAGCAAGCACAAAGTAGTGTTTAGCCAAGTCTTCACCTAATTTAAGCTGCTAAGAGATGTCAGTGCACATATCTAATTGATGTGCACAATTATATTAAAAAATAAAATATATCTGTCTCCAGTATTATAACGAAATTCACACTTTGAAATACTGGTCATTGAAACTGTCATTGTAGCTCAAAAATGGGCTGATTCTTCACTACAAAAGGATATGTTCCAATTGTCTTGCAGTTACCTTAAAACAGGCACTACAAACAACAAAAAGAGAACAAAAACCTCTCCCTCATTTTAGCCTTAGACTTTTTAATTCCCCACAGAAATATCACACAATATAATTAGGGAATTTTAGATGCAATTCTACAGATTTCTTTTTCTTGGCTCCCTTTTTCTCAAGGGAAGGAGGGAAATGTTCCTGAGATGAATGTAAGACTGCCAGCATTTGCTTTGGTTGCACTTATATTCCACCTGAACACTGAACCATAAAAAAAAATGAAGCTCTTTGATGCAGGCTTCCATTCATCTGCCTGTAACACAAAATGTCTGGAGCAAAACATCTTCTAAGCAGCTACTTTCCTATATGAGTAGTTCACCTGAGACTGCTGAGCAGGGAATTGAAAGAGATCATCTCCATAAAAATCTGCTTTGGATAGTAACTTTGATAGGCCAAATAAATTTTGTAACAGAAAATTTTAATAAAAAGTGGCCTTCGTATTCCTGAGATTTATCGCATAGGGATTAAATCGCAAGGAAACACTTCAGAATACAACATGTTCCACTATTCACTCAGCCCACAGATGCAGCAACAACTTTTGTTGATATAAGTAATCATGTACTATTACAAAATAAATTAAAGTGGCTGACTGATGCACACTATGGTGAGTGGACAGGGCAGTGCCCCTGGAAAAGGGAACAAAATGCAGTGTAATTAAAATTTTCAGTAATCTATCAGCTGCTTGTCAGTGTTTCCAACAAAGCTGCTGCTGTTCAGGTGTAAACCCCCATGGAGTGTAAATGCTGCAGAAAAAGTGACCTTCTGCCTCCTCTATTGTGTGATTCTTCCCATATTGTGTTCACTTTGCCAGACTGGTATTCCAGAACCTCCCAATAGAAAAGCAGTCCTTTTGCATTATGTTATCAAACTGACTCCACACAACTTTGGGGGAGCTCCTAAAGTCATCTGGTCATGCAGGAACATCTGCATGGGATCCCATTAGCTCTGGACTGCACATGCAGAGTTCAACTGGGTCTCAATAAACTGGTTTTTCCCTTGTTTCCCCTTACACTTCTCCAAAAGGCCTCAGTCATGCATTAAATATTTCAGTCCAAGATGAAAATACAAGGACAAAAGCTCAGTCTTACGATCCAACTGGAGTCTGCAGCCAGATGCAAAGATATCTACAGGTCAAACAGAATCTAAGTACATACTTAGATACTAGGAGTTATCAAAGCCTGAATTAATTCTGGACGTGACTCTTGCTGCACACTTTCAACCCAATACATTTTTCTGCAATTACCACTAAAAGCAGCACTATGACAGGCATATTTTTATATGCTACTGATACACATAATTAACACCAGTGCCACTGGTCATTCTACTCACAACTTCAGCACATTATGCTTCTGGGCTTAGCCCCTGTGCCACAAACTCTCCTGTGCTCTTGGGAGCCACGTGTTCCTAATTACATTTCCACATGCCAACAAATTCTTGTGGCTATTACAGGTCATCAAGAGGCATTTTTTCCACACACGTAGCTGTGTTATTCTTTCCTAAATCAAACAATCCAGCAGAGATCTGGTATGGTTCAGCTATCCTTTGCATGCCACAGAGAAATGCCTTGGAAATCAGGACAGAGTGCTCAAATTTTAAGGATCATTTGCCCTTGCAGGAATACAATGCCTCTTAGGATCACGATTCTTGCAGGGATAGAATTCTGCTTAGTCTGAAATCGTCCTTTTCTCCAGCAAAATTAAATGAAACTAAATGCAATTATTTATTTACAAACAAAACAACCATTTGCAATTCAGTCCCATCGCCATTAAATGACTGGAAAGAGACACTGAAGGAGAGGAAAAGAACATTTAACTAAGAAGAAAGAAAACTTGCCCTCTCTACATCCAGCTGACAAGTTCACAGGTGCTTACACACTGCCTCAATCAGGGATTTGGTCAGCATCCCTTCACAGGAAAGAACTTCTGTTTAGAGAGGGTTGCTGACTTTCTATAAGCCCACATAACTATTTAGGGGACTCCAAATTGTGAGGAGACCATAAAATTTCAACACCTTTCTTACATTTCCCAGCAAATACAATTGTACAGGAAATTTCTTCTGTTCAGGAGGGTCTTGAGCCTCCCTCTTTGGATTATCAGCTGCCTTCACAGCTGCTCTGGTAAAAGATATTATGTGAGAATAATTAACCCACAGAAGAATAAGATACTTTTTCATTAGTGAAAGCAGTATAAAAATCTCAGTGTGAAAATTTTCCATATGTCTACCTGAATATTTCACATATGTTTGAAAACTAACAACCAAACTTCAGCAAAAAAATATACAGGTGACCAATATATAGTTCAATATTTAATATCGATGGGGATGAAATATAAGAATTTTTTGGTATAGTAATGGGATGACTGAGCTCAGTCCAGGTCTGAAGGAAATGGTGACAAACTTCAAGAGAAAAATTAAGCAAATATAATGACTGCAGCAAGACCATATAGGCATGACAAAATTCAGATGTGCCATCCATATATGCAATGAAATCTACTATTTGATACCATTTCTGGGAAGAGACAGACTCCATATTACAACACCACCAAGTCTCAGAACTAGGACAGAGTCTTCTTGTCACATATCTTATCAGCTCACCATAAACATTATCCTAGAGCCCCACACAGCTGCAATCAGAACAGCAACTTCATAGGAGGAAGCCATAAAACTTTTCAAATAATTAATTTAGGCTATGCCTGAAACATCCTAATCTTGATTTTAGTACTATGGAAAACTCTGTACATACCAAACACATGCCTTTTTCTCTGTTTTAGTTTAGCAGGAGTTGATGTGTCTGTAAACTTTAACATAAATCCTCAAAGAATGTTTGCAATTATCAAATATACTGTGATACTCTGATCTGCAGATCATTTGACTGTAAAAGAAAGATTTGCTTTCATGGTATTAAGGTAGAAATACCCCAGAAAAATTCTTGGGGAAATCAATCTTTTAAACAGAAAGCAATTCAAATCTGGAAAAAAAAAAAAGAAAAGAAAAAAAAAAAAAAGAAAAGAAAAAAAAAAAAAAAGAAGGCAAAAAAAAAATGCACGCTGCACTATGATTTAGAGAAGTTAGTCTTTTTTACCCTTCTAAATTCTACTTCTCAGATGCACAGACAAGATTACGGAGGACCAACGTCTAGATGCTTGGTACCAAAAATTCCATAATCATGTCTTTATTTTTAAGATTGATGCATACAGTGCTTTCATGTGTGGGTGCTACCTATTTTTCCTAATTAGCAGTTTGAAAGAGAATGCCGGAGTTTTGTAATGCAGAGGGAATGCTTTTTTCTCATCTCAGTCTGTTCCAAATGTCCTGTTGACTAGCAGGAATCTTTGAAGTTGTTCTGTGGCTCTATCCCTTGAATCACAATCATGTATAAATGCTCTTACTCATGCTTACATTTGGTTTCTAGTTTCCCTGCTTCCTGAAGCGGGCAGATATTTGTCCATTATAAAATACTCTATGTCCATCCCTCAAAATAGTCACAGAAAAACTAAAACCTGAGAGCTCCTTATTTAAAATATAAATAGACTGCACATGGTATAATACCTCCTGTTATCCATAAAGAAGCAACAGAATCAATGGAGTGGGCTACACCCTTCTGATTTGGGAGCATCAGCACAGGCCTCCTTCCATGGGACACCAAGCAGCAGCTGCTCCTGGTCTCTCAGCATCCCTACTGCACTATTTATAGGACCACAGGACACCCCAGCCTAAAAGGGACATCAAAAGACCATTTCTCCAATGCTGCAATGTGTCTCTGGAGAGACAGCACCTCTTTTAGACTTTCTTGCTGGGAGAAGCAAGTATGGTTTAGACAAGGGAAAGGTGACACTTTAGAATCAGCAAAATTGCTCTAAATGCAGGGCTTTCCCTTTCCATTCATCAGGCTTCAGTGGTGGCTGTTCATTTAGAGCAGAATTTGCAATGGCTGTGGAAGGAAGGATCAGTCTCTCAGAGCTAACAGCCTGTGTAAAACAAAGAACTCGGCTGTCCCTCCTGGTGGACAGGTATTATCAACCACAAGAACTGTACAAACTCAAAACCACATTTTTCTTCATTAGAGCTTTGCTAGAGCAGATTAGAGAACATTTTATTCACCTTTCTCTTAGAGTCACAGATAAGTAGTGGCAAAAATTCAGGCTGCTGCATTGTGTGCCAGAAGATTTTCCACCCACAGGCTCTGAGTGGCAGGTACCAGAAGCTCTGGTAAATACTCTCAATGGCCCACCTAGTAACACCATTTAGACAGATTTCCTGTGGCTTCGCATGTTACATTTTCTGACAACCGTCACAGAATTCTCATTTTCTAGTAAAATTTTAAATAAGGTTTTTGCCTTACTTCAAATATTTTTCTGACTAAAACTTCTTCCTCAGGCAACAGCTATATTTTAGTCCTAACTAAAAATATGGTACCACCCTTAGGAATTGAAATCTGCTTTACTGTTTAAGGCTTGGAACTTAAAACTCTACTGGGCACAACAATTAAACTCTACACAGTTTATAGCCCTGACTAGAACTGTTTATACTATTTTGTCGCTAAGACAAAATGAACCAGGCAGAAAAGCATAAGCCACTTCAACCCTAGAATAGGCATAGTTATACATTGCTATCTTGTTTGTCTAAATTATAATTTTGTCTTTTTACAAGCCACAAAGTGCTATAAATCAACAAGCAGTACAAAATCCTGGTTTTGACCTTTTCTCACTAGACTAACAGCTTTATTTTAAAGCATCATTGGAATCTGGTTTACATAATTTGCATGTGAGGAAGGACAAACCAAACAAAGATTGAAATTTACATGCTATAAAAAATACATTTGAATAACTTTTTTTAACAGTTTTTGAATGTAAAAGAGGATGGCACCAGCTCAGTAAGGTAAAATCAGATAGTGAAAAAATAGAGAAAAATGAAGCTTCCATTGCTAACAAGGGTAATTGATAACAATAAAATTGCTATCATGCCTATAAATCTTTAAAGTCACAAGTTAAATTTCAGTGCCATGGTGAAATCTCAAGTATTTTGTAATTAGAGCTATTACATTGTAATAGCTGTTTTTTCACCCCGGAATTCCTGTTTCCACAGACAATATTCTCTTAAAGCGAAACCTATCATATATAGCATATAACTCTTCGTGAAACAAGGGGAATTCCATTTGTTGAGAAACACTCAAACTTGTCACAAAGCACTACCATGTACCCTTCAGTCTTGTAAACAAACATTCTGCCTTCATTCTGCACCACTTATACCATAATTAAACAGCTCTTGTCTCTTGTCCAAACATCCACTGAAAGACTTCAAACAGCGAGAGAGTAAATTGACTCTAAGAGAGGGACAAGGTGCAATAACAGAAGAACAAAATCTTCTCCCTTCCTCCTGACAGCCTGAGAGTTCCTACATTCTGCTCTTGTAGCGGTAGACACTGATTAATGTTCCAGCTTGATCGACTGTGTCTTGCAGGAGTGAATAAAATTTTCCCCCAACAGAGGGAAATCACAGTATAGTGGGAAATCACCTCAGGGCCTCAATTTCAGAAAAGCAGTCTTTTTCATCCTGGTGTTCTGGTGTGCTCGGTCCTCCACTACCATTCTTTCACATGAGTCAAACCCCAAAATATTCCTCCATAGATGGTCCAGAAACTGGAACAAAATTCCCTTGATTTGTAGATGGATCTGTGCAAGGGCAGCTAAAGATGCCAGGTTAAAGCACTTCCCCGTTTCACTCCAGCTGCAGGAGCACCACCTCACTCATGCTGCTGCTGCTGCAGGCTCCACATGCCAACCAACTGCTCCAAGCAGAGCTTCCAGATGTTGGAGAGAACCATTAGAGTCTGGACCATAGTTTCAGGCACAGAGCACACTAGCAAACTTACAAAGCAGCTTCAATATGCTTTCTATCACATGCTGTTCTTATGCTGGATAAAGCATAAGCAAATTAATGTGGTGATTTCTCCCCACCTGGATAAATACTTGCATGTAGGCTTTCAGTGTTCTAATGTATCATAACAGCATAGGAAAGAGAGGTAAAGTTGGCTCTCAGTGCTGCTGATCCTTTGTCAAAAAAGCAACAGTCTCAGAATTTAAGTCCTAATGACTTTTATCTTAGGAAGTGTAATTACCAAGTAACCATGGTCATGGACCACTGGAACACTAGAATTCTTTGACTAGCCAATAACTCATGTGACAAAGGAAGGATGTGGTCTCTAAGCCAGTTATTGTTAGGTAAAGATTTATGGGTATTTTTATTAAGCTCTTAATTTGCAAAAGCTTGACACAAGCAAAATGTCATAAGAAATTCAGAGCATTCATCTGAAGTACATTATGTGGACAAAGGATACTATAGCAATGGGTCAAGTCAAAACCTTACCAAGAGAGAAGCTCTGTGATGGTAGAGAAATCAAGGATATTTCTTGATCATCCCTGAGCAAAAGTAATTTGGCATCATTTCCTTAATTTGTAAACACACTTATCCAAGTACTATTTCAAATCCTTTTCTTATAAAATCATGTGGTCTAGGGGAGTATTTTCTTGTTACTTCTATGCTACACCTACAGTTTTGTTATTTCTATGTGGCTCTATTTTTACAGGATTCCAAAACAAAAACCTGCTTTAAAATTGAATTATCCTTCAGAAAACTCCACTGTCTTTCCTTTTTCAGGAGAGCAGTCATTGCAATCATTCAAGTTTGGTTTTTTTTTTTTTTTTTCATTTTAACAACCATAACACATATGTGGTCCAGCTATGCCTTATTCATTTTGATCCTTCATCCATGTTGATAAGGATTTAATCATGGGAGTAATCCTCCTGGTTTATTTGAATGACCTTGATTAACTGGACCCTAAATTTCTAAATATTTTCATCTAGATCTCTTTAATTTACAGTAAAGTGCCATAACTTGACATTATCTGAATTTCCACTTGAATTGTGATTTCATGTCAAACATAGTGTTAGTTTTTCTTAGGTTTTTTTTTAATGTGCCAAAGTAAAAGAAAGCTTTAAAACAGTAAAAAGATGGTAAGTAAAACAAAAACTTGCTCATCTTGAGTGATACACTGGAGAATTCAAAAATGTGTGAACAGAACAGAAGAAGCAACAAACAGTCCTTTAAGACTGAAAAATTTAATAACCTAGAAGAAAATCAAATGAGAGAAGAACAAAAATAAAAGCATTTTACTGTAAAGTTTAACAAAAGTAGAATGATGTTGTATAACTTAGGAAGGATTCCTGAACAGCTAGAAGTTGCAAGGGGATGCTTTTTGCTGTGTATATTTTGCTGGCAGCTACCACTTCTGAGAAAATAAATCACTACTAAGAGAGTTTAAAAATTCAAGCAATGTATGGTCAAATACACGGTGCCATTGAGAGGACCTGGTGCACAAGGTTACTCTGGATTTAAATAACACTGGTATTGGTACCTTACTGGGTACTTCATACAATGTATTAAACCAGATTGGCACTCATTGACCCCCCCATTTTTGTAAACAAGATTAAACGAAAGCCAAATTGCACAAAATGGCAACTGGAATCAAGTTAGTTAATGGAGTGCTTAAGCCAAAGATATTTATGTAATTTTGTTATGTAAATGTTAAGATCTGAAAAGCATTAGCTAATGATAACTACAGTACAGTGGTATTTCTATTCATGCTACAGGATTATTCACAATACTTCAAATAACAGCTCAAAAAGCTCATTTAGTACAAGCTATTCAAGAGCTGTGCTTTTGAATCCTAAACCTCCAGCCATATGGCACTGGAAAGACACTAAGTACTTTTTCTTAGAACATTACAGTAAGGAACAGCTATTCGTATGTCAGTATGGAGTTATGTTTATCTTATATGTGGGCACTGTACAGAAAAATAACTCATTTCCATGAGAATAAAATAGTACTAAACATATCATATCTATATCAGCAGCCGTTGATCCAAATCTCCTTAATTGTCATGCTAATTTAAGCCTCAAAACACAGTCCTCCCTTCCAGTAATTCTGTGAAGCAAATGCAGAATCTTAGTCACAAAAAAAGGAAGCGATGATTATCTTTTTCACTCAAGAGAATAAGTTTAATAACTTCCTCGTCCTTGCCTTTTGTGAGTAAAAATAACAATCATCACCAGCTATAAGTAAAAAATCCTAATTTCCTGCCATGCCTATAAGCAAGGGATAAAATAATGAGAAAGCAAAGCAGACACTTCTGAGGTAAGAAGATACAAGACAATCTGCAATCCCATACAGTAGCACAGCTGATAAATGACTATCATACTATAGTCCTTTAAGTCATTTTCTTTAGGATGACAAAGTGCTGCTGCTGAATTCACAAAAAGGTAGTTTGCCCACCGAATGCAGATATACAATTTAAAATGACAGTATAAGCTCAGCACAAAGGTCTGTGAATACTATTTGCAGTAAAGCTTTGTAGAGATTTGAATTTCTAGTTTCAGCAAATGAAGTGATTGCAAATAATAGCAGCTTTTCTAGTGTATAGCATGTGCTTGGGTCTTTGAATTAATTGCTTTGCTTTTGTAAAGGCTAGAGCACAGTAAGTGGTATAACCAAGAAAGCCAAATGTTGAGAAAGGGAGGAGGGAGGCAGTCAAATTACTAGCTACAAATCACTTTCATACCATGCAGGAATAGATAGTGGGATGTACAGTTAAAGTTAAAAGTTGGTAAGAAAAGGAGAGAAGGTAAAAAATGCACTGCATCATTTAGAAAAGAACTGTGGGGTGGCTGCACTGCAAACAGAAGGTGCCTAAGCAGCCATCTCCCTTGTCAGCAAGGCTGAGCTTACATAATTATTTAGCCTTTTCCATGTTCACACTCCATATTCATTTCCTACCTAATGTTGCTGAGAAAGGGAAGTATACAAGAAGCTCTAGAATTCTAATAACACAAAGCCCTCAGCTGCTTGTTTAATTTCACTTGAGTTTTGTGGCAGTCACCACATGCACTTACCCTAAATCAAATGCTCCTGCTGTGCACAGTGCCAGTACTTACAAGATCAAAGCCTTACAATAGATGATGTGAGTTAGTAAACTTTTAAAATATTAAAATTGAAATGAGACATTTTTAGCAACCCCATAATTTCAAAAGAAAGCTTTCTGTGTGCCATATGCATCCACAAACACTCCTCCCCACTCATGCATAGATATATTTGAGGTCTTCCATTACATTATGTTATGTCAGTGTTGCAAAGGCTAAAGCCCAAAGGTAAAACATGGATACTATGGGATAATTTTTATCTATCCCATTTTAAATGAAGGACTTCTTACATACATTGCCAAATGTATTTGGGGACATGTTTGCTGGGTATTCCACAGTAGCTGTGACACTGGGAGCTCCCATTACTGAAGCTGAGTAAGTGCCCAGCCAATACACTCCTGCTCAGCTTGAATTATCTTATAGTTTGTCATTAATTTTGCTTTGCTCTATCATGTTACAGACTTATTAAAATATTTATTTAGTTTGAGTTGGACTTCAGGACCCTTGTGGGTTCCTTCCAACTCAGGATAGTCTATGATTTTACCTCCAAACATGCCATGACAGCAAAGTGTCCACAGACAAGCAGCAGCTCCTAGAAATGTGACACAGATGCACAAAAGGAGAGACCACATCTGGCAGTGTTCTACCAAAATATCAGTTGGGGAAAAGGCCTTTCCAGTGTAGACACATGTATCTTAAACAAGTTAGTTGTGTTGAATGACTAGAATGTAAATATTTTTCATTTCATTCTGGTTTTTTTAAGTCCATGAAACATACCTGAGTTTTCTATTGAAAAATTTGAATAGTCTTTGAGTAAAGTGTGAAAATCAATTGTAGCCATGAAGAAACACCCCTCACAGGAATGGGAAACTAGACATTTGGTCACTAGCCCAATTTAATAAAATAGCAGTAATATAGTGGAACCAAAAAGAACAGACATAACTAATCTCTTAATCCTGTCTTCTTCTTCTATCCATTTGTGTAAAGAATAAAGGGGGTTGACAATAAGCCATAAAATGCATATGTTGCCCAGCAGGGTTTCCATTTTGGCCTGTTTTATAAGCTATAGAATTGAGATTCTCATCTTTCAATCTGAAAGTGGCCAAACCATTCTATTTCTTTTAAACAAGTTGTAGC
This sequence comes from Taeniopygia guttata, assembly GCF_048771995.1. Taxonomy (NCBI): domain Eukaryota; kingdom Metazoa; phylum Chordata; class Aves; order Passeriformes; family Estrildidae; genus Taeniopygia; species Taeniopygia guttata. Next base: position 59,598 of record NC_133036.1, on the reverse strand, counting down.
CCTTCTAGCAGAGATCACTGTTGGTATATGAACAAAAGGAAAATAAACCGAGAGTCCAAAATAAAGAAACAGGTGGAAAGAAAGAAAGAATTCTGAACACTCTCAAACAGCAACCCACAAAGGCAGACACTTCTCTATTAGTACCTGTACAAGTAATCACAGCTACATGGATAAATCTGGAATATTTTTTAAGTCAGATAAAAATCTTTTAAGGTTTGCTAATAGCAAAAATTTACATCAGTTAACTCTTGAATATTGTGCAGGATATTTTATAAATACTGTATAGAAATAGTCTTGCCTACTTGATTAAAAATTAGCACAGTCTTAATAAAACTCAGGCACCTCCTTCTCTTTCTGATACTATCTCTAAATTATTACGTTTATTATCATCATTATGTTATTACTGTACTAACTGAAGCTTATTTTTATTAACTACCAAGTTTATCCTCTTTTTTTTTTTCCAAAAGAGGTTGCCCCATGGAATAATTTTGCTCAGCAGATTATCACTTGCTGTTGCTTGAATCTCGGAAACATTGGTTCCTGTAAGCCAATACAGCACAAAAGCAAACTAGTTGTAGCATTCACCTTCAGTTCTGTAAACAGCTCAGCACGTGCTTCACATAACTAATCTATAATTAGTCATCCTTATGCAGGAGTATTTCTACTATCTTTTAGAAAGTACTAACTCAATTTATCAGTGACAGTTTGTTATTTTTGATTCAGTTGTAGAAGAGGTAAGCATCTTTCAAACTGAAAACAATTACTCACTTTTCCTCCAGTTAAATTCTTGAGTCTTTTGTATCAATATTTGTAGACTGAGCTCTGCTAGTCTGTTACGAATTCTGCTCTAAACATGCAGACCCATTTCCTGACAAAGTTTTTCCCTTGGAATCCTCATTCTTTCCTCTCTCTTTTTTCTACCATAATTGTCACAGAAATAGCAGTAGGTTTGTGTGACAATTTGATGTCTCTGAAATACAAAACAACTAGCAATTTTCCCCAGTAAAACAGGAATCTGTTTTTCATACAAAAAAATATTTGCTATTATAATCTTGCTATTATAATCTCTAGGTTCTGCTGTTGTTGTCAACAAAGAGGAAATAGTTTCAGCAGAATTAAATGTGATTTCAGTCTGCTAGAAGAGGAGTTAGTTCTGGTCTGAAAGTAAGAGTATATATGTATAAAAATGCCCTTTCTTAAAGAAAAAAAGCAAACAAACAAACCTGTTCTGTCACAGAGACTGCAAGGAACTCTGTAACTCTAACTACTTTAATTCCAAGAACTCATTTTAGCCTCCAATAATATGCTCACAGGACTCCGTTTTCTGCATCAAGCAAACAGCACTGCTACTAATAATTCTCCTTGCAATAGTACCAAAAAGAATGAGTTTACACAACTGCTTCTGTAAGCACCAGAGGGTTGGACTTTGATGATCTTTGTGGGTCCTTTCCCCCTCAGGTTTTGCCAGTATTTTATAAAGACACTTATCAAAATTTACCATTGCATTACACTGGCACTTCTTTTTTTATTATGTTGTAGAAGTATAATAAATAATAGTTATTAATTGGGTTATGATCATGTCCTGTATTGATTTTCACAAGTACTCTGTCTGTTCCAAATCCATAGAGATAACCACAAGCATGACACTGACAAAAAATAAAGTGAAAATATCACAATCGGTTCAGATCTTCAGCTAATACATACATCCCCACTCATTTAAAACAGGATACTATAAAGATAAAATAATTCATATCAGCTATAGATCTGTGTAACTCTGTACAGCATTATATAGCTCATGGGATGTTTTATTGCTCTGCCAACATCTATTTAAATTTCACTTCAACTCCCTTCAGTAAATTGTTCTTCTGCTCATAATTTATTCTTCACTCAAGATCTGCAAAAGTCACCAATTATTTGGGTCATTCCATCACCAGGAACCTTGAAAAACACTTATTCAGTAGGAGCTAGATATGTAATGACTATTGACATTTATAAAAATCCCATCCTGATGCCACAAAGCATTTTTGAGCAGCTCTAGAATATTTAGCACTGTCTGATTAAATTGGTGTTTGCAGTAATGCCTTCAATAAAGGATTATAGATGTACCACAGTTTAAAGAAATATTCTTTATATTCTAAACTCCCAGAGATTACCCAGAAACCACGCACTAGACAATTCAAGCTTTAAACCCATGGATGCTTATTAGTAATCAAGCCAATCTCATTTTGATCTATGGTTGTTACTTGGCAGGAGGAAACAGCTTACAGCTACTCAAAAGCAGAACTGAAGTTCAAAACCAGAAGCCCATGGAAAGGCCTTTAATTATATGTACAGTGTTCTTACTTCCTCTTTCACTATCTTCAAATATATAAACAATCAGCAAAAAGAAAAAGAATTCTTTGATACAGCAGCACAGAGGAAATATATTCAGAAGAAGGAAGAGGAAGGCAAGTCACTATGAGAACAGAAGAAACTATTTCAAAAGGATTATAAAAAAGAAATCCTCGGGTTTATGCTTTGAAACATGTTACAATTTTGTGAGGCTCAGAAGACTATGATAACATGAGACTAAAATTATTCATAATTAAAAAGTTTTCCCCAAATAAAACATTTTAAAAACTGTTAAAAAGTAACAATACATGGTTTCAAAATCTACATATGCCTTGAAAAACATGAACTAAACTGAAATGCTTCATGATTAAAGACAGCTGCTCACTTACCAAAATTTATGAGAAAAAGAAAAAAGTTTATTAGAACTTACTACCTAGCCCTAACATCATATATAACAATCCCTCTTATTAACTCCCTCAAATTAATTATGTTTGTGTGCTTATGTATATTTCTGTGTGTATCTGTGGATATCCACATACATATAGAGAGTGAGCATTAAGAAGTCTGACATGAAAAAGCTGAAAGGTCTACCATTCTTACAAGGGGAACAATCAAACACAGGTTTGTGTGTGCACCCATAATTCAAGCAGCTTTGGAACACATTCATCATTTTTCTGTCTTTTTGTAGCTCCCCAGTCTGTGTCCCAGTCCATCACCCTTGCACTGTGCTGCCTCCTCCCCTGCAGCCTGGCCCGACAGTTTATTATAGTTATTCACAGCAGGACAGATTTACATCCAGACCTGTTCTTTCCAGCAGCCTCCCTCCCTGGGTGGTGCTCAGGCACAGCTCAGCCCAGAGCTGCAGCTGGCACCAAGTGCAGAGCCAGGCAGGAGGATTTGGGAGCCTCTGCCTGGCTTTGCAAAACGGGCAGGTTGCACCAGGGGCAGCTGCACTTGCCAGGGAGCTCAGTGCCTGTCCACAGAATAAACTGACTGACACCGACACTAAGCACCACACTATTCTCCCCACAGAATTTTGCATCCTGGAGCCAATCCATTTCTCAATGTCAGGATCATGATTTTTTCATTATGTGCAGATATAGTTCTCTCTATTCTTATTCTCAAAAAAGCACATCCACTTTCACTGAAATTTAGGGTGGTAAAAGTCAGCTAAAATAAAGTGTATTGAAGGAGAGTTTTCAAGCCATTGAATTTTGGGGAAGACATCAGCAAGATATAGTGCTAGTAGAACTGCCTAAAGAACCCACACATTTGCAAAAGACCATTGCAAATGTAACCTCTTGCCACCTGTGGTGTTAAAATGTAAATCGGGCTGAAGATTCTGGAGAGGAGTTATATTACTAATTTCATCCAAAATGCACAAATATTTAAGATACACAACACACTCCCATCTTGAAAATACACTGGAATGTATGAATCCAAGGTCCTGCCTGAATCCAAGGTCAGGTGGCCCCAGCCAAGGGTCAGTAGCCAGCTGGAAACAGAGCCCACGGGTTCACTACCCACAGAGCAGTGCCATGTCCCGGGCACGTGCTTGGGGACCAGCAAAATAACACCACATCTGACACTTTTCTCCTGCCTCCTTCTATCTGAAGGTACTTAAGGATTGCAGCTTAGGTCCTGTATTATGAAATGAAACAGAAATCTATACAAGTGTAACATTTTTGCTGCCTGCACAGCTTCTTGAAAGCATGCTTAGCAGAACATTCCTGAAAAAAATAAAAATACACTTTTAAAACTCACCCAAGACAGACTTACCAACCCTAATTCTTATTCAGGAGGATGATCCCATTCATACCTTTTCAATTCTTTTTACTTGTGGTTAGCTGCCTAGGGTAGAAAATTCCACATCTGCCAATTAAATAATGACTGCTTATAAGTGTTGCTATTTAAAGCTGATAAACTTAATAAAAACACATGTGTTTCACAGGCTGCCAGGACTGGAATTTTAGTTTCCACATTACTACTCCAATCCATATTTTATTGTGCATATCTTATTTTTTTTTCCTGTGTAGTGTCATTAATCTGCTCCCTGGCTGTGCAGAATAATATCCCACAAGAGCAGGCTGCTTTTTGAATATTTTATTATCTCTCATTGTATTTCCAAAGTAATATATATTTACAAATTCAACCTCCTACAGGCAGAACTATATTGCTTTCCCTCTATGTTTGAGAAACAAGGCATAGATATCGAATATAAATAGAAAAATCTATCTACACTCATTCACGTTGAAAGAAAGAACCAATCACATATCAAGCTGTGCAAGAAAAGAGGGGGAAAATATTTGCATACTGCAGGAGAAGACAGAGGGGCAGAGAAGTACACAAAGGGGTTATATTCCTACTGGAATAGATCTTTCAGTTCTGCTGAAGGACAACTCTTTCCAGGATGCCTCTCTCATATCTGAACAGATTGTATCCAGTGGGAAGTACACTGGAAGGGCTTGGCTGAGTGTTTATACTTCACAGTCCTGACTCATTTCATCAAATGATTTCCTGGGGTTCCCCTTTTTGACACAGAGCATTTCCTACCTTCTTTTACCTGTAGAATTTTAGTAAGAAGTGAAGTGAAAATACCCTTCCCCCGCTTCCCTCTTAGCTCAGTACTGGCAGCCAGCACAGGCCCCAGTACACTGAACTCCCAATGGCTCCTCCAGTGCCGGGAACCCCCATCAAAGATGGATCGTTTTGTGTTGATGGAGCTTGCCTTGAGGAACAAGGCTGAGCTTGAACTTGGCTCTTTATAGGTGAATACTCTGTAAAATCCACTTGGTCCTTAACACTTGATTTAGAAAGAGTAGAAAGGGTAGAAAGTCCTCTTACAAATGGGAAGTAAGACATTTTCATAGGCAAGGCATGATGTTTTGGAAGTGCTTTCACCATTCTGTCACACAAGTCCTGTGTGTCTTTGGCACCGAGGTCTCACCGTTTCTTCGCTCCCTCCAAGAAGTACAACTCAGTATTTACATACTCCTCTTTACATGCAGCTGTAAAGATGATAAATGCAACTGGGAGCTCTAGCAAGATAAGGAGACATTAGATTCACTAGAGCCAACGTCAGTGTGCATTTATCAGTCAAATTATGCAGAAGCCGAAAAAGGTGCACAGAAATTGGGAAGGAGTAGCTCATTAAAAATAAAATAAAGGCAACAACCACAAAACTTATTGTGTTGAAGGCCCCAAATTCAGCTGTTCTAGGCATGAATATGAATTTTAGCCTCAAAATTGAAATAATTATAAATAAGAAATACGAAAATATATATACCATGTAGAGCATTTGCAAAGCTTTTTCATTTTTAAAGAGCTTTGCTAGCATTCTTAGGTTAAGCACAACAATCCAACTACATAAGAGTATCTCAAGACTGTTATCTAAACTATGGAACTAAAGCATGCCTAAAATAGGTCATCTGATATTTAGAGAGACATGTATGTGTCTCTCTATGTGGGACATATTGTGGATATCATATTTTCCATTTTTTTGATCCATACAAGATTTAAAGCTCATTTAACCAGATATGTTCTACTATATTACAAGTATCAACCAATTGAATCCTGCTTTATATATCACTTATTCTTCAACGGGAGAATGCGGAGACACATTATTTAAAAATACTTGGTCAAAACTAGCAAGCCCCAAACATGATGCACCCTACAGCATTTCATAGTAACTATGCATATTTTATTCTCTACTCTAAAAGCTATCTGCTTGGATCTGTTTCATTTTCCAAAATAAATAACATGACAGCTATTCAGCACCCATAATCTTCAACTACATGAAATTGTTATGGATGAGCAGTCGTTCAGAGTAGGTGAAGGGTTGTACACTGTCATGCAAAAAGATCATATTCAGCAAAACTCCTACAGAAAAAGAAGTCACAATATCCTTTTACATTTTTATTTTTCATTATTTCAGTTCCCTGTCAGATAGCTATTACCTAAATTTGAATTGAAAGCAAATAAAATAAACACTGCTTATTTTTAATTGTGGTTCTTTTTAACGTTAGTTTAGTTTTCTACCATATTCAAAATGAACAAGTATGATGGTTGGTTTTCCCTTTTTTTGTAGTTTTTATTTTAATTTGATAAATTCTATGCAAGGACAGATTATTTCACTGTGTTTCACTTGTATTTTATCTTTGATGATCCTAGTCCAGGAGGCTCTGAAATCTCTAGAAATTTTTGTTGTCTTAAACAGCTTTTGGATCACCTTAATACCATCATTATCTGAGGGCTATGATTATAAGAAAGACAGGTTTACTTAACAAGTTCAGTGTTCTAAAAAGAACAGCCTGACATGAGTATTTGGGAGCTGATATTGATATAGCTTTTGTAGCTGCATGTTTAGAGGCTGATACTGCTATTAACTCTTAATTACCTTATAGTATTTTTCCTATATGTGCAATCACTTAATACTGTGCTTTTTAGTCATATGAAAACATTTCCTCAATCCACTTCCTCTGTCACTCTTCAAACTCATAAAAAAGCAGTGTTTTGTAACAGACCTGGAGCCATGAAGGGGAAATAATGGGAAGGCTTCACTCATTCATTTTTGGTAGGCTGGAGTGTTCTTCAAAATTACCTATAAATCTGGGTCAACACTCTCCCTTCACCAATATTAAAAGGAAAAAAAAAAAGAACAGAAAGCTAGCAAAGCTAAAAAATAACCAGGACCATTTTATAAAGCCATTTTCAATGCATTCCATATTTCAAAGTGAGTGAAAATCTTTATCTCATTTTAAAACATAGGATGGAGAAAGAAATTAGCCCCTGAAACAAAATCAACAAGTGATTTCAAGAAACTTCCTTCCCATAGGGACAGTCCTGTAAGCTTAAATGTTTGAAATAACCTGTTTGCTGTGAAGACTATTATTTTTTGGGGGAAAAAGCCTTCATTTGGAAATTTTTTGTTCCAGTTATACTTTTATAATAATATTTTACCTGTGTTGTTTCCAGCACTGAGATAGTAACTGCCCAGCTGACAGGAACAATCTTCTTATGCCTTCTCTAATACTGTTTTTAAACAAGCTTTCTAGCCTGGCTTTTCCAGTTATTCCATTTCCTAGATTCTATCTTTGGAGGGACAACTTTTGGAACTTGCTACAGATAACTCTTACACCTTGGCAAGGTTTACATAGAACTAGAAGTCACGTATTGAAACAGTGACAGACACGCTTTTCTTGGAAAACTGCTTATGTTTTCTAACATGATCTGTGCTAGAGTTTATACTATTCTGTTAAGGTCAAATCAAAATAATACTAGTAAATTTTGCAGAATCTAATAATTAAAGCTTTTACTGATTTTATTTACAATATGCACCAGTAGTATCGAAGCAAACTCCAGTAATCTGTCCTCATGTAGAACTGAAAACAAAAAGGTTTTAAAAAATAACCAGGCAAAGGAAGAAAGAAATACCCTTGTTAATTTTGAATAGTGTTACCCAAAGGTAGGAAATATAACTATGTGTTGAATAAATTCTAGGTAAAAGAAATTAGAGAAAAATAAGTAGCGCTTTCTAACTCTGAAATGAAAGAAAATTAAAATAAATAGCATGTAATATTTATAGTAACATTAGTGTCTTACAGCATGGCAGGTAAAATTTTGTACACTACAAGGACTTCAGCATGCACATTTCCTGATTAAATAGACAATTTAAATAATTTCCTCTCTCCCTAACACACTACAAATAAGCCATCAAAAAGAGAAAATATCCACACACCCACAGAATGGAGCATTGCACAACAAAGAACTGGACACCAGATGTTTCTGTGCCATCAGGAAGCTACATTCAAAGCTACATCAGTGTTGCACTTTAAAATACCCTAAAATTCAATAATACAGTCCCAATATCCCTAACAAAAAATTAGATAGTTGTATTATGATCTATTAGGTATTCAAATTCACATCAATTAACCAAAATCCTGAGCTACTGAAGCATCAATATTCCTCAGCTCTAAATTCTGCAACTGTCAAAGGCCAGGAAACCCACATACAGCTAGAGACTTATTTTAAGATCTGAAGTCTATTTTAACCTTTAACAAAAAAGAAAAGAGTAACTATCAATTTGTGTTAGCCGTACAGAAGGGTTAAATAGATGATAAAAGGCACTACCATGATTTAATGGAATGGCAATTCTGCCAACATAGCATTTCCCCATTTCCCAACACTCTGTGCAATCTGTTGGTTTGCCATTTCTAGCAGCAGGATTGACAGGAGCAATGTGTAAAAACGCAGGCTCATCCAAGTGCAGGTTCCTCTTATTATAAAAAGATGTGGGTACTTAAAAACCACAAGTGCAAAACAGCTGAGGAGGAAGACACTTGCCATGACCTCGCCCTGCCCCAAGGACCTGCTCCAGCCTGTTCAGTTCAGCTTTGCTCTGACAGCCTGCACTGCCACAGGAAGTGCTGCCATACATATGAATGAAAAAACAGCAATATTGTGCCAAACCTCAGCAGACACACACTGAATTCTGTTCATTCAGGACCACCAAGACAATGTGGAATTACCACACCATATTAAAATGAACTGGTATCCTCTCGAAATGGCTCACATAACCAAGGCATTAAAAGGAGACAACTCACTTCCTATTTTTCTTTATTGGACAAGGAATCTGAGCACAAATAATAAGTAAAAAAGCCAAATGGGTCTCAGAGTTTCATAACTGTAGATATTTTCTTCAAAATCTAAGTTTTATGAATCATCTTAAGATAGACCAAACTCTTGCTTTCTTTTCTACCAAATCTCTATCCATTATGTTTGGAGAATGTGGTTTAAGAGTATGAAAATCTTCAGGTAGAAAACAACATTTCCCCTTAACTCACTACTTCTTCATAATATATCTAGAAAACTTGATGCCATGGAGATTAAGAAGTCATTAACCCTTCTGTTGAAATTAGGGAACCAATACATTGACTTGCCAAAGATCACCCAAGAGCACAGCAGGAGAGCTAGGAACTACTTCTCTGAATCTCAAAAATCTTCACTACATGACTGTGAAATCCATAACAGCTAAGACATATATTGTATGCCACTTGTGTGAAAACGTCATGGAATAGTGTTGTTAATAATTGAAAATACTGTTGTGATCTCTTGCTTTCCTCACCAAGACAATGTGTACACAAAAGTCATGCAGAGGCATCTGGACACATCTCCAAATCAAGACCACCACGTTCTTCTCAGTGACCAAGGAGTAGAGAGGCTCTGGACAGTTTTTGGAAACAGCAGCATGCAGACTGGTAAGGATGCAGGACATATAAGCACTAATACTTTTCATCTCTTATAAGAATTCTTTTCAGCTCTACAGGGTAAATCTCAAGAAAATTCATAAATCAAATCCAAAAAGTCAAACGCCACTGCAGTAGCTCAGAAAGCAAAGGATAATATTTGAATCAAAGTACCTGGGTCAGTATTCAAATGAAGCTGTTTTGCTAGTTAAACAGCAGATGTTTCATTTCTTTCTATTTTCAGATAAAGTAACTACTCCATTGACAAATTCATCCAAATTTATAAGCCTGGAGAAGCAGAATAACCAACTTGCTTTCCTTATTCCTCATAAGAATAACTGTTTTGAATACAAGCACAAGACATATTAGTCCAAGGAACTTAAAGGCCCTGGGAACAAGAAGCAATCTGGACAATTCAAGCCTAACAATAGGATATTCTTGTTTTAGCAAATTGGTCTTGAATGCAAAAGGTCTTGACAAAATTACCTTTTCTAACACATCTCCAGCACACATGTTAATGCTGTTATTTAATGAATAAAATCCTCCTTTAATTTAAAATAGTTTTTGACAAAATACTGAATACATATTCACTTTCATTTAGTTCAATAAAGTTCCATTCTCTTCATTGTAATGTAATTGCATACAGTTTATCTAGAAAAACATATAACTATATATGCAAGAACATCATAATTTAATAAATTATTTTTGTTTTATTAAAGCACTAAACCCATAAATATAAGACATTATAAACAATTTACCAATTTTTTTCTGTTTGCAGAATTAGTATGCAATTCTTACATTTTTATTTAAAGTAATCCGCCAAATATATGAAAAATTAAAAACAAGCACTTTTAGGCAATGTAAATCCTAAATTGAGTTCTCTGTGCACTAAAACTTATGAGCAGAGTTTAAAAAAATCTACTATGCAGCAGCTCAGTAGCACTGAATGAGAATTAAACAAGAAACGCTGTGCCAAAATGCAGGAATAAACCCCTATGCATTCATGCTTTGTCCACACGGGCTATTCTTGCTCATGTACTGAATACACACAGTATTTTAAATAGTCTGTCCATCCAATGCAAAATGAGTATGATTAATGGCTAATTGCTCTTTCTTGTTTGCTATCCTTCACATGCTATGATATCAGAGTTCCACAAGGGCAACTGTAGTGGGCTGGCCAAAAAGCCTGGAGGGGAAAATTAAATCCCCTTCTTAAGCAGCAGACTAGCAGTCTCCTCCAACAAAGGCTTTCCTTCCCTTGGTGGTAATGTGATTCATTTTCCTATAAAGAAGAAGGCTGGTATTTCAATGTGTAAAGACAGCCATTACTGTGACATTTAACAAGCCTGAAACCTCTGGCTTTCTTGCTAACCTAGATCTGCCTTAAGGCTCTCAGAGACAAAAGAGGCCTTCTCCTCCAGCAAGCATCAAAGACCTAATAAAAAGCCAAGAACGAGTAGGCAGTCAGCTTCTGTGTCAGAAATGCAAAATAAAAATATAATCTATGCAAATTTGAGGCATGCAAAAAACTCATGGAACATTGCTTGTGTGTACAGTTGTACTCATAAAACCTGTAATGCACTTTTTGAATTATTCAGCAAGAGGAGGCTGAAAAGCAGCAAAGAAGCTTATTATGTTTGCTTTGCTTCATAGACTATTAGGTGGACAAAAAGAAAAAGGAATTTAGTTACGCTTGCTTATCTCCTAACCTTATAAACTTGGGATTAACAGATCAAAGGAGGATTTGGTTCAGTTGATAGAAAATGGAGCTCTTTTATAGCTGTTTGGTCTCCCTGTCCCTTATGATCAAATGAGCTTAAGCAATTGATAAAATAAATGGAGGTTTGAATTCATGTGGTTTAGTATATATATTTAATATTTGCTGTATTGCATTGTACATTTGCATGCAAAATTAAGTAACAAGTAAAAGAAGATTAAACATTGCACTTTTTTTTATTCTGCTTATGCTCTGCTAGTGGAACCTGAAGTGCAAACACAAGGTGCTGTACTGATACGATTTAATTTTCTTCATGATTTTATGAGGTACACAGGGCAGCCCATGTACTACACATAAAAAGTGTTTCTAATACTTCATTCCCTCATCTTGCCATTGATCTGAAAATTAACCCACATCTGAGCTCCAGCTGGGGCACTGCACAGCCTGGGATGTGGAGATGGAAACACCTGGTCAGCAGGTCAGGCACACTTGGCTCACACAGCACTGACAGCAGGCAGCTGCCAATAGGTCACTGGAGTGACAAGGCATGATGCTGCCTCTTTTCTTCACAACATTTCAAATTGCAAGACACCAAAAAGTGACCTTATGATACCAAAGAAGGTGCTGCTTTTTATTCATTCACCAACTCTGTTACTTTGATGTAGACTGGAGATGGGTGTATTCCCGGATGACTTGAAACAGTTTCACCTTTTAGAGGACTAAACAGTCTACATCAAAATTTAGCTATGAATTACTATAAGTATCATTTCATTAAAACAACAGCATCCCCTCCAAATATAAAATCATTTTTCCATGTCAATTAGGTCATACAACTTCCAACTACAAAGCACCACATTTAAAAAGGGAATTAAGTAGCTTGCCTCACTAATTTTTCTCTACCCACATTGGAAATTCATGTTTTGACTGCAGCTTTACCACTAAGTTGTAGCCCTCTTACTACAAATGATTACTTCTAGAATAATTGAATGGGAATTGCACAAACTGTCCTCCCATGTGTTTGGTTAATATAGTAGCTCATGGGATTTTCCAATTGCCAATTAAGGATTGTTCATGATATTAAAATGGATAAAGAAGAATACCAATGTGTTATTTAACCCCTTAATACTTCAGTATCAGTTACCATTTTGAGATAGTTCTATTACACAATGTTTTTTCAGTATATTATATAATACGTTTGCAACCAAGACAGAGCCATTTTAAAACTAGCACAGCAAGAACTTCTAAGAGTTTTTACAAGATTAAGAAACTTTGTGCCAGAAGAAATTTAAGGAGAGATTTATCAAAGTCATTTAAAAACATGTCAGGGGAAAGAGGCAAATTAAAGCCTTTTCATGGGAGGAAATGTAAAGTACAAAGAACAGATAAAGTCAGAATTCCGTGAGCGACCCTTCTTTGGATGAATCTTCATAACTAAGGGAGAGACTCTCACCACAGCTGAGTTAGTGGCTAATTTCGATTGATGTTTATCCCAGATAAGGTTTAAATCAGTCACTGAGCAGAGAATGGCCACAGTGCTCTAACTGGACATGTGAAATCAGAATGGTGCAACATTACTGAATTGAAAGGTGCAACTGGTAAGGTTTCAGACACTGAGGTTGGGAGAAACCTTGCTAGGTCCTTTGTTTAAACGCAAATTAGACATCCCCCCCTTTTTTCTTGCAGCTTAGTTCAACAGTTGCAAAACGGTAAACTTCTCCAAAACCCATCTGCCAGACACAGCAGATCCAAAATCTGTGGAATCTGAAGACTACACCAGATCTTTCCTGTGGTGGATTTTGATTGGCACATATTGGATTTGATGTTTATTAATGTTTATGTAATTTTGCACTGCATGTTTGCTGGCACTGTTTACTCAGGGTCTCAAAAGAACAGGAGAGGAAAAGAAAAAGTAGAAGGAAAAGAAGAAAAAGAGGGGAAAAGGAAAAGGAGATAGCTTAGCAATGGATACAGAAAGGCAAGACCTACTTTGAGTACCAAAAAGCCAAGAATGTTTTTCCTAGCTACAGAAGTATCTCAAACAAGAGGATAAAAGGTTACGTCCTAAACCATACAATTTTTCAGAAACTGTATATTCCTTATCCATTTAGGGCTAACATTACAAAGAACAAATAAACAATACAAGTTGGCTACAGATTTTGTCATTTCATTCAAATGACAGAATATCATTTGTTTTTGTTGGAAATACAACAAACGACAGCCAAGCAATACAATATTCTTTGGCTACAGCATAGATCTATGTACAATTTCACTAAAATAAATTAAATAGACACTGGGGGGATAAAACACTCTGTTAGTGTATTGTATTACAAAGATAAATGTTAACACTTCCAAACTTGTTTGGCTCAAAAAGACATAGCAAATGTATTGCAAAAATATCTTCAGGATAACTGGTCGCAAAAATTACTTTATAAAACCTTGGTATTGCAGTTTAAGACAAAAATTAGAAATTGTTTCATTTTAGCAACACTATTTGGTAACACCTTAACAAATCAGAGGGCATAGAAGACTGCATTTCCCTTTCTTAATGTTTAAAAGAAATACAGTGGGTAAAGGTACAGTTAGTTTCTGTAGCACCTCAAATTCAAGTTTTTACTTACCATCACAAGAACTTTTAGAAGTTCTTTAATTCAATATATATTAAATCAATGTGTTAAAAATTGTTATGTTAAAAAACAAGTACTCTATAAGAAACAAATGCTGAAGTTGAAATGTAGACCTATGGATGCCCTGCTCCTTACCTGTCTTATCATTCCATGCTTTAATTGCAACATTGCTGAAGCTTTGCTATTCAAAATTACTAGTGAGGAAAAGTTGCTGAGAAGTAATTTATGGTATTAAAGTGCTATAGGGAGCATCTGTCTCCATCACAGTGCTGCTGATTCACCTTGCCTTTAAATACTGTGTAAGGCCATTGGTTATCTAGCAGTCTCAGGCTGAAAGCTTTGGGAGGTTTTATTATTATTATAGCCAAACATCGGGGTCCCCAGCGTTATACATATGGTATAAAGTCCTATTACTACTTGTGGTGTAGAGTCTCAAATTGAAAATATATGCACTTAGAAAGTGGCATGTTTTGCTGGTTTATAATTACAGTGTAATTCTGTAGATATGGATTAAGAACTGCTGGCATTGAGTTTTCCTTAGAATCAAGAAAGTCAAATTACGGCTTCTGCAAAGTCATCTCTATTTCCCTCTGGTGATGAACTCTACATTTTATATTGAGTTGGGTGCTTTCTAAATGCGTTTGTCAGGTAATTTCAATCTAAGACCTCAAATGTGAGATGGGTGCATTCCCACATTGTAGGTGCTGCTATTTTGCAGAGCAGTAAGCTGATTCAAAGGAGTTACACAATGAATCCATGGGCAAGCACAAGTTGTGACTGAAGTGGAAACACCTCTTTGTTCTTAAAGGGACTCTGTTGAGCCTATGCAAACAATGCTAATTATAAATATTAGATTAAGTCATATTGTGCTATATATAAGGTTCCTCCAATACACAGAATCTTACACAGCTTTACTACATAAATATTTTCTGCAGTACCTCTAACTTATTTGATTATCAATTCAAAAATAACATTTGTGTACATGGAAACAAGCAATATCAATATACAACAATCTAAAACATCACAAGAACTTTCAAGTATGCCTTGGTACTCTTTGAATGATTCTGCAAAAGCTTATTATTCATAACAACCATTAAGGAATTTTACTGTAATGAAAGAACTGCAAACCTGTGCTGAAAAAAAACAGCAGGCACATATACAGAATAAATTATATCCAGTTCCTTAATATCTGGTTTTCCCTCTAAAGTTATTGCCAAGAACAGACACACACCGCACATTTTATATCCTACAGTTAAAGTTCTTAGAAGTATTATGAGTTGCTTTCTTTGGCAACGCAACAAAATATACCTCCAACATTCAGGTAACTGGATATGGTATTAGCTGAAGCAATTTGCTGAACACAGGCTTTCATACTCAAAATATGTTACAGAACTCCACTATATCGCTAATAAATACTATAGCTAAAAGTCATCAGAGAAAGCACAGGAGAGCCTGCACATGTGAGAGTAACTAAAAGAAAGTCTGGTTTTATTTTTAAATTTTTCATGTGCAGAAAAATCTTCAAGTTCAAGAATTTCAATCTGAAAAATTCTAGTTTAATCATGAAAAAATGTTACTAGACTAAAGACTCTTATAAACACTCCCTCTGCGAATTCCTTCAGGAAAGGTTGTGAATATCATTCCCTTGTGAATAGTTTCACTCACACACAGAGTAAGACAGGAAACAATAACAAGGAGGAAGGAAAATTGAGCAAGACCACTTTATTGCTCTTTACTAGAATGTAGCATAAAAGGCTTGCAAGACTAAGGGGATCTTGAGACTTGAGTTATTTGAATGAGTTGCCATAAAATTGCACAGCAAGAAGGACACTGGCTCAGGTAGAGCCTGCTTGTTCCCTTCCTCTGTGGAACTCTGTCTTTGCCAGACACCCGCCAGGTCTTCCCTCACTGATTTAATCTACTTTCTCTTAGTTCCCTCACCACCAACAGGAGAAATACTCTGCCTCAGCAGTAGAGCAGTTTGGGTTCTCCCTCTCTTTGGACATAAAGAGACCTTTCCTTTGGAAGTGTACTATTTGCTGAATTAATTATTCACCTAAACTACCCATTGACAATGGAGTCAACGTTATCTGTGTTCTACCTTCCAAAGAACAGTATCAAGGTAATAACTAGTACAGGTACAAGGACAGCCCAACACTGCAATTGTCATTTCTTGTAAAAGATAAAAGAGTTATTAGGAGCACACCAGTGGGGTTACAGAAGATGCTGGAATTAAAACAGCAGTTCCTTCTGAGCCAACTCGTATTGGCAGCAATCTTGCCAGAAAAATCTTGGAGCAGTACCATTCAAAGAATAAATGTCAGACAAACAAAGGATTCAGAGACAGTGGTTCAAGTGTAGGATGGGATGCTGATTCCTAATTTACCTATAATAGACCAGATGACCAGATTCAGATTCCACCTGCTGAGTCTGCATTGTTTCATTCCAGCAAGCACTGAACTCCTTGAGGGCTGCAGAATCACTGCTGAACCAAGAAACATTAAAAGAAAGGAAGGAGATGCAGACCCACGCTGCTCTCAGAACACCATGACCAAAAGCTGGTTATCATTAATATCTTATGAATTTAAAGGTTACCACAAAGTCTAGTTCCTTCTTACTTTGTTCTACTGATTATTTTCAGTCTACTCACAAGATAGAAAAATAAAAAGGCACACAAAATAAAAAATTACAGAAAATGCCAGGTCAGTTTATCTTTAGAAAGAAGAGTTAGAATTTAAATTGATAAAGTGAAAATCTAATATCAACAGCCTGAAATCCAGCAGAGGTGACATAAGCATGCATAAGGAGAACTACTAGATAAAAAATAGCTACAAGGGAACACAGGAGAGAACACACAAACACACCAAGCAGTAGCTCATCACTTAATCACTTTAGCAATAAATATGACCAGATTTTCAGCTGAAATTACTCTGTGCCTGAAGCAGTGAAATTAACTGAGGAACACTCTAGAACACTGACAACTCAGAAGAGACAGTTCTTTGTTTTCAGAACAGATTTATCAACTGCTGCCTACTAAGGTGAAGAGGCAAACAAATATGGGGAAAAAAAATCAGTACAAAGAATAAGTTCCTGAACTGAAGGGCACCCTGGTACGATATTTAGGATTGAGGCAAATCTCTTCACAGAGTAGAAGAGCCATGTGGAGGCAAGAACAAACAAGAAATAATTCTTTGCCAATAAAGAAATATTACAAGTTCCTAACTGAGTCAGAAAAAGTTTATACCAGGATTCATATCAGTGCCGATACACATCTAATTTTGTTTTCTGAGCATCAGACTGGCTGTACACAAGAACTCTGCCCCGGGAGTCCCAGTAAAAACATACCACCTATTAAGCATTCACTTCAGATAGCACATGTATTTTAAAATTACCAATTAGGAAAGCATCTAACTGCTGCCATTTACAGGATTTTTCTCTGCTTCTGAAGTTCAGCTGTAGATCTAGGTTAACAGTCTCAAAATATTCATTACTTGTGTTATTTATTTACATTTTTGAAACCTCAATCATGCAATTAAGATACTGATAGCATTATTACCAGCAAAAAGAAAGCTTCTCCATTCCTGTTAGCCTATTACAGATCTCAGGGGTGCTTTTACAGAAAACAAAGATTCTTTTGCTTAACATTTGGCCATGACAGATGCTTTTCCCAGGCAATTCTGGGACTCCAGAGACAATCTATGTTTAAAAGTGTAATGTTCAGTTAAGATTCAAGTAGACATTTTCTCCATGTGTTCAGAAGACAGACTGCAATGTTGGCAAATCAATGGAAAAGAGCCCTACAGCAAAATAAAGTTAAATTTTGGAATACTCTGTGCTGGTTTAAGCCTTACTTCCGGACAGCAGGTCTCAAAACTATCCTCACTGCTAAACATAGTCTACGCTAAAATAACAAAGACAAAATCTCAACTACTCTGTAAGACCTCAGTGATTTCCAAAGAGAAGACTCAGAACCTCAGTTTAAGGTGTTTAATATAGAAATATGTTTCATTCAGGAAAGAAAAATCCAGAAATTGTAAGAACTTGGTTTTGTTGAAAACTGATCCTAATGAAAAAGTTTATGTAATGCTGGTTAATTTTATCTTCCAGAAAAACATTTTGATAGAGAGCTTTAATTTCAAGTTGCATATCTTCAGCATACATGTTCTGTGAATGTTTCTACAACAAAACCAAACAAAAATCATCTTGCATGCAAGAATTATTTATGTGCACTGTACAGCTCTCTAGCCCCAAACTGTCTTTGCAGGGGTGAGCTATTAATTACAAGAAGTTTAACAGGATACATAACTAATATAATTCATGTACCCCATTCTAACAAGTTATATTAAGAGGTAGGGAGCACTGTTTCACCTTTTTTTTAGCTTATATTATCCTGTCCCCTTCTTTTTACAATATCTGATAACTTTTTACTAATTCAGCTCATATTACTCAAGGAAACAAAACTAAATTACTTATATTAACTATATATAATATACAAATGCAGGTGGGATATTTGAAGATTTCAGATCCTTAACCAAAACCATCATCATAAAATTGTGTTTGTCTTACATAGAAATACATAAAAATATTTTCCTCAGTATTTAATTCAAAAACATAACAATCTCAATAACATAACATCAAAATCTATGGTGCTATGATTTACAAAGAGAAAAAGTAATCAATATGCATGAATTTTAAGGTGTATGAAACTACCTAACAAGAAACATTTACAGAGAACAAACAAGCAGGAAATAAAAGAGGAATTTTTACTGTCATCAGATTCTTATTGTGAAAATAAGATCCCATCAGTGACAATTAGGTACTTTCCAATTTGTATTAGTTGGGTTGAAAACCATCCCAGAAGTAACTTTTGAAGAAAATAAAACATTTATTATTATCAAAAATGTTAAAAGTTAAATATATCTTTATGGGGGTTCATCAGGTGTTTTATTCATTACAAATATTTGTCTTACTTTTTCCAAAATTTATAACCAGTCTGAAAGTAAAATAAAATGTGTAAAAAGCTGTATCTTCTACAATAAGAGCAAATCATGCATCTCAGAGGGTATATTTGGCAGCTGTCTTCTCACTTGTCTTGCTGAAGATGTCAATGCTATCCATTTATTGTATTTTCAAAGTACACACAATTTCTAAGTAGATTTCCATCAGATGTTAAGTATCCCATCAAATTCTTTCCCATTTACATTAATTCCCAAAGAATTCTGTATGAATTAGGTAGCTAACCATCTTGAATCTCGTCTGCTCATTGGAGTTCCATTCACAACCTTAAATACCTCAACACCTTTGAAAATAGAGTCTTCATTGCCTTTATAAATTGAGATTTTGTGTATTCATTGCCTTCTTCCATGCCTTCCACAAAAGTGAACTAAGTGATCCAAAGCTCAAGTAATTATTCAGACCAATATGATTTCATACAGCATTATGAGCATTAAGCTCAAACCTAACATATTACCTCCACTGACTTTCAGTAACTTTCAGAGATAAAACCCATTTTCCCCATAGCTAAAGCTATCTCTCTTACTATCTCTTCCTCTTTATACTCTTAACCTGCTCCATGCCAGATGGGTGAAGAAGTGTGCAGCCCATGAGGATTCACTCACTGAGCTGAAAAGAAATGGCTGAGCTGTTCAAAATCTAAAGGAGTTGAAGATTGTCTGAGGCAGTTCTTAATTTAATTGGGATTTAAGCACTTAACTCCTCTAAATTTCTTTAAATATCTGTCCACTGATGGCTCAAGTGAAGGAAACTGTATTCTGATTGAATAAGTGAACATGATCACCCCCACTAGGAACCCATCTTGGTGCCCTTCTGTGTCTGCTTATTGTTTCCTATCAACTCCAATTCAATAATGGACTGTCACACCAATTAGGACAAAATTATTATATTATCCTTTTGCTGAAATCTTAAAGGCAAGTACTGCAAATCTACCAACTACAAAAAGAAGAAAATTGCTATAAAGGATCAAGACAAGAGTAAGGCAAACAAGCTTGGAACACAAAGCTTCTCTTGGCAAGCAAACACTTTATGCAATAATAACTGGGTCTTTTTGCTACACACTCATGAAGAAAGCAGTATGGGGGGGGTTGTCAGGATTTTTTTTTTTTTTTTTACTTCTTTCTTTGAACAATTCATTCATCATTTAATGAAAATAGCTGTAAGTAAATAATGGTTCAGAGTGAAGGCAATCTAAATGGAAACGTACCTGAGAGGATGTGAAATGGCTCACTGCACTAAAACAATGCAGGACTCCAGTTCTGATGTATCACAACAGAAGTTCACTACATAAATTTGTTTTACATCATTTCACCTTCAGAGATGTCTTACCACATCTATGTAGTAGACTCCTTTAAGCCATAAACTAGAAGAGCAAAATTAAATTTTAACTAAAATTCTTATATATCAAAATATATTAGAATCTAGGCTGAGAAGAAAATGAAGGCAAACCATATGAAGAAATATAGTGGTGGGTTTTTTGAAACCTAGGGCTTAGAAAATTTTGGAGACCACCCACATACTTGTGGCTTATCAAACAAAAATTACTATTACGGCCTATTTATAAAAATACTCCAAATTATTGCACCTGGATACATACAGCTATGGCCCATGATATTCTGAAGTCTTCTAGATACCCTGCCAATCAAGGGCCTCCAGCTCACATTTTTTAGTGGTCCTAATTGAAATGGTATTGTTTTCAAGTACATTGGATTAGAAAATAAACTCTATTGCTGATTCTGAAAAACTGTCAAAGACATAAAAATACACTCAAAGCAAATAGTAAATTAGTCTGTGATTTATGCTCAACATAGTAAAATGATCAAAGTCAGATACACATTCTGAAATGTGTAGGGAACCAGAAAATGTACCAGGTCTTGCTAATATATGGAATATCAAAGACCTCCCAAATGACTTAAGTTAATTCAAGCCCCTTGTTCACAATTAGACTGTTATCATGAAATCTGCCATTCAGTTCCTTGCCATCACATGTATGCCAAGAAAGTAGCACAGACTGCAAAAGAGTTAGATTGCTAAACCCTTACATCTTTTCTTTCCCATAAAAAAAAATCTTTTTAAAGAAATGTATTTTCTTTCATGTGAACTTGATGCTGTCTAATTTAATTCTTGATGTTTCTTCCATTGTACGGTGAGGCGTCCTTTGAGGAAGGAAAAACAGCTTGTGTTTTGATAACAAACACACAAAAAATAGTTGCATCTCTGCTTTCAAAGAGACAAGCTGTTTTTATTTCCTCTGAAGAAGCTTATTACAATATGATGGACAAAATGTCAGAAATAATTAAGTGCAAAAGGTGGGTTTTTTCCTTGAGATATATCAACTATTGGAAATGCTGCTGGTTTTTGCAGGTCTCTTCTCCCCTCCCCCCAATACAATACTTTGTCACTTAACATGAATTTATTGCAAAGCAAATTAAAAGGAAAAGAAAGCTAAGAAGAGAAAGATATATCCAACATGAAAATAGCATTAATGCTTTTACTAAGTGGAAAGAAAGTTGAAAGAGCTTGTTGTTGGAATAGACTGTTGCCTGGCAGTGCTCACATGCACAGTCTGCACTTGACAGGAGGAGCAGAGCTCTCAGGCTGCGAAGCCTTTGGGCT
The DNA here is from genome assembly GCF_048771995.1 of Taeniopygia guttata. Classification (NCBI taxonomy): domain Eukaryota; kingdom Metazoa; phylum Chordata; class Aves; order Passeriformes; family Estrildidae; genus Taeniopygia; species Taeniopygia guttata. The sequence goes on along the minus strand of NC_133036.1, from coordinate 38,053 downwards.
GGTCTCATTTCAGATCGAGGGGGTCGTGCTTCCCCCCACCCTGGGGTCAGCATCGTAAACATCAGCCCATCAAGATGAGAAGGTTAAGGCAGATGATATTAATTACCTGTCCTTTCAAGTCATCCCTGTCTCACATCTGGTTTCCTCTTTGTAACATTCATCTAGGCCAATAAAAGGGAGTGGGGGGAGAACAGAAAAGCCCTTGGCAGCTCTCTCCCTGCCCGGGCAGCGATGGCACAGCGTGCCCCACACCCAGGGCATCCGGGCACCCTGCCCACCCAGCTCTGAGTGCAGCCTGCCACGCCAAAACACCGGCACAAATTCACTCCGCATCTTTTCCCTTTTGCTACTTTTCACATAAATTGCTGGTGCCAGTTGTACTTTTCCATGTATATCCCATATGTGTTTCTCAAAGCCTGGCACTGAAAGCCTTAAGCAAATCAAATATTGGTGCTTTGGTTATTCAACAGATTGATAGACCTCACTGTCTGAACACCTCCCCTTGCCTTTATTTCACTATGTTACTTGTCACTCAGACCACACAGATGACAACTTCTCCACCAGCATCTGTCGCATCTGGACCAGAAGGCAAAAAGAAAAAGGGCAAAAGCTTCTCAGATCAAAACATGTAAAAAATGTCTTTCAGCAAAATTTTTAAGGTCATTTTCTTATTTTTTTCAGGTGATATCAGTGTTGTTTTCACTGCTGTTTGAATGAAACCTTCATCACATTATTTTTTTTAACAGGAATGCTGTTCAGTTCAAAATTTTGGTTTTGTTTCTTCTTATAAATATCACAGAGAATTAAGAATCCCAGGGTAACCCTCAAGGTAATTTCTAATTTAAATTATTTTTTAATGGAAGGCATTTTCAAATCTTCCAAAGTTCTTTGATGACATCAACAATTAGAAAGTATATTCTTAAGTTCAGGCAAAAAATCTCATTTACTCCACAGCTAGATTCTCATTAATGCAGCCAACCTACATTCATTTCAATTCATAATTTGAAGTGAAAAGAAACATAACTGATTTACATTCTTTAACTCATCCTTCAACACATTTCTATTTGCTTTCAAAGTCTCAAATGTTATTCTACTTAACTTGTTTCTCATTATTTTTGCAACCACAAAGCTATTTTCATGTGTGTTTTACTATCAAATCTAAGGGTCCATTAGTTACATCACATGTGCCTGGAAATCCAATGCTAGAGTTGTGTGTCTGTTCTAAAGGAACAATATACACAGAAGCTTTTATTTACTAAATGAAAGGATATGAGGTCCTTCAGAACTCTTTTCATTTTGTTGCCAAGGACAAAGCAGATAAATACTGTGGTGAGATCTGTTTATTGATTAATGTAATTACTACTATTATCTACAAAGAAAAGTATATGATAGTAATTCTAGGTCAGATACAGAGTTACGTAAACAATGTTAATTTCAGCACAGTTTGAATTTAATCAATCACTTCATGCATATCAGTTTTCAAATTGCATGCACTTAATTACATGCTCACATTTGCCCTTTTTCCACAAGAACCTTGCCTCATTTAGTGGACATTATCTTATCAAAACTTGGGTTAGACTGTGGTTGTCTGTGTGACAACAAGCTAATTTCTTGTGTAATCCCTGAACTGCTGTGTTTCTTTCTAGTTTTTTTTAAAAACTGAATTAATCTCTACAGAGCATTCTGTGTTATTGGGGAAATAGTGTGTCGGTCACACCTGTAACTAATTGAGCCCAGCAATAAGAATAATCATTTCATCCCTGTTAGTGCAGCACACTCTGACAGAACAGCACACAACTGAACAGTTCAATGCCATTAACCACAGAGGAGCTGGGGCAGATTGAACAGTCACAGTCCCATTGCAATAGGTCCCGAACTGTCCCATTTACAGCAAGCACAGGTATCTCTGCACGCCCAGCAATCACTACAGCACATGTGCCCTCTGATACAGCTCAAATTTCTGATGCAGCCTTTAAGAAAATACATCTGCTGCTCTTTTTCCTGTTAGTAAACCCAGGATAATAATATTTATCTCCCTCTAGCATTTAAGAATGTGACACAGAAATTAACAAGTTTAGAAACTATTTTCAACGCAGCAGTATGTAAAAAACAGATCTGGACTATTATATAAAAGAGCAACTTATCTAGGCTAGTTAAGGGACTGAAATATTCAGGCCACATGACCATGAATGTTCCAAAGATTCTGATTTAGCAATGTGATAACTGTGAGCTACAACCAAATCAACCAGCAGTGTGACTGCAATGACTGAGTCCTTATCTCTCAGGACATAATGTGATAATTAAGCTCATAGATCCTTAGGAAGTAACACCATAAATTACTAACTAGTCAAGCAATTCTTAGTTTGTGCCTGGATTGAAAGGCTCAGCAGACAGCAAAAGCTGGACATGAACACTCAGTTATACAGCTCATGAGGTACTAAGGAGTTACAGCAATGCTGTGGCACCCTGAAGCAATACATCCAGTACTGCTCTGGCAGACAAATCCATCTGGTGCCCAGCATGCAATAGCTGCCCTTCTCTTTTCTGATGGCATGTAAAAGTTATTAATTAGCATCCAATTCTCTGTACATTAAAAACTGTCACATAATATTTACAACTTTTCTCGAATAGCATCCCTGCTAGTCACAGCCTTAAGAATTTTAGAGGCTTGAGTACACAGCATGCCTGGTTTTAGCCCAAGAACTACCCAAGTTCACCTCCTCTGAAAATGCCAGAGCAGCCCAATTTTCTGAAATGCTAGTGTGCAAGAAAAACAATAACTGAAATATTTTCTCCAGTGATAAGTCCATGAGATATCCCATTACAAATATTTAAAGGAGAGCTCAGATTTACTTATTGATTCAGTAAATGAGTTTAACAATTTCAGATTACAATTATCAGATCTTAAATCAATTAAATGTTTTCAGATAAAATACAATGAAATCCAGTAGGGATGAGCAGTAGATGTATCTCTACCATGGCAATGAGTCTTGATTCTTGTATCCTTTTTACCTTTCCCAACAAGCACATATATCCATTTGAATAATCTATGTGCAAAGGTAGACAAAAAATTCATTTTTAATTTGATTCAATCCTGGATTTGAATTTGCCAATTTGATTTCAGCATATTTGTTGAGTAAGCACTTTCAAGATTATGATAAGGACTTCTTAGGCTAAACTCACCAATTAACATAAGCAGTTTCAGGTTTTGGCAAATTTTTCAAAAAAGCAAGTGAGGAATTCAGTTGATGTCAAGTCCTACTTTCATGAAAAAATAAGTAGTCACAAAAGTTTAAGCAATGGATTAACATTTAAACGATGTTTCTGTCCAGGACAGTACTGACACATGCTGAACTTGTGTTTATAATGATAGATGCAGGTTAGCCCTTTATCTGAAGCAAATCACCCACTGAAAAATGGTTTTGCATCTGTACTATGCCTTTAAATGTCTAGCTAGCAAATGTCAAAACTATTTGATCTGATTTTATAAAATGAACTTTCAAGACTCTTTGAAACATAGTTTACACTTTGAAAATGATTAAAAACTTCTGTGTTGATCTCAAATAATAAAGATTCACATACTTCAGGGGAAAGGAGATACACTGCAGTATCAAAGTATAAAACCAAGCAAGCAGTCTAATGCTTTCTACGTATCTTTTCCAGCACAAATTTAAGACAGATACAGGCAACAAATCTCCATGAATGCCTCTTGGTTAGCAACACAAGATGCTTGATAACAAATGAGATGTAGAACACCAAGAGCCATGCATCCAGACTGACAAAGAAATGAACAAGGAATTTAGAAAGAGATATTTTTATTAAATTGCTTAAGTGATTGAAGTTCCTAAGCACCATTTAAAAGCACATTGATCTTTCAGCATGGCTTCAGAACTTTCATGCATAAACCTTTTCTCATTTATTCACTAAATAATGCAGTTCTGTCTCCTGCATTAAATCCTTGGTGGAAGATGACCCTTGGATGAATCCCAGGACAGCACCTATGAGTGCACATCCATCCATCCTGCAAGGAAGCGCAGCAGGGACAGGTCCAGCAGTCAGAAATGGCACTAGTAACAAGATTAGGTGTGTAAACACTCAATTACACATAATCTAGAAACTTCCATTTATCTTTCAGATGAGTAGTCCCTATCTAAGCTGCCAAATATCGTGACACTTTCAACTTAACCAAATAATTGTGTCCCCACTGTGAGCAAGCTTAATAAAAGGTGGAAACAGAGACAGGAGAGCCTAAAGATGCTTTTCTGTAGTTATTCTACATTTAAAAATCACTGGATCTACAATCATAGGCAAATTCCTGTAGCTAAAGACTTTAAACCTATACATCCAAAGTCCATATATTTAAGGGGTTTTAGTTCTTTTTAGAAAAACATGCATTCTGTGGATATTAATGAATTAATGTGGCTAGATCACCAGTATAAAACAGAAAAATTAGGGCCAGGTCCAAGATTTAACCCACACATGTTTTATGATAATAGTGAATGTCTACATTTCAATGTTCTTTTGAGAAGGACAAATTGCATTGCATTGTCAGTATAGCACTGGGCAGTTAATTTTTAAGTCCTGCATCTTTTTTCACCCAGTTTTATGGGCTGAGCCTAGTTCAGGAGCCTCTCACACAGGAGAAGTCCTCTCACAATCCCAGTCTGCTATTATTACCTCCTATTTTAAGGTGCACTGACATACTAATGTCAGCCATACAAAACACAGACACAGAACACATGTGATGTGGAAAGAATAGTGTCTGAGCTAAACTGAAAAAGAAGATCTATCTCAGTCCAATTCCAAAAAATCCACTTATCATTCCTAAATGTTGTTTTCTAGGAGGGCCATTGAATAAAAAAGGAAAAGGAGCCATTAAAAGTATGCTACACAGTGCAAATGAGATCACTGATAAAAGAGTACAGGAATACTAATGACTAGTAATAATTAATATTTAGCATTTCTAAAGCCTTTTTATCTGTAGACCTAAAAAGCTTTTAAAATACATAACTGGTACTCTCTTCGTGTAATAGATGAGGAAGACAAAGATCCCAATAGTGTCTCCAATTTGTTTGCATTGAAAAAGGGTTCACTGCTTAGTGCCCAGGGACCTGCCCAGTACAAGTCCTGTTCTTCCACATTCTGTGCCAAAAATCATCTAATAAAATAGCTGCTGCCTCAGACAGCTTGCAAGTGAAATGGGCAAGACAGTCAAAGGATGGGGAGAGAATAACAATACCCCTGGTATTGAGCACAGAGCCCTTTTGGTAAGGGTTTGGGGGTTTGGCTGTGAGGCAAGGAAGATGGGTGAATTGCAGTGGCTAAAAGAAAGAAAAGCAAAAAGACATACTGAAGGAAGAGAATGATGGACCACAGAGAGTTTAAAAGAATTATCAGGAGAAACATGGAATGTTGGCAAGATTAGCAGAGAGGGGAAAAAACCCAGTACATCATAAACCAGAGAAAGCTCAAAATGGACTGTGCTCTGCAGTTATTATATGAACTGAAGCACTTGTACTTGATGCCTCCTGGTATATGAATTGCCAAGACTCTTTTGCTGGCTCCTCTCTGCAGATACTCTCCCAGACAATGGGTACCCTAATGACTCTAAAGGACTGATCCAGCAATGGTGATGCTGCGTCCACACAGAGTACCATGGTAAAAACTGCTAAACTCTGCATTCAGTTAGGGAAACTAATTTGCTGGAACAATTAGGAAGTGAATTAGACTAGACATAGAGAAATATTTCCGTGTCTTTGTATATGCATTTGTGTGCATGACTGCCCCCAAGTACAGGGGTCCTTTGATTCTCCAAACTAGCGGATGCTGCAACAACCTGAAAGCTTAAGAGGGCCTACTCAGCTGGAAGAGGACAGTTTGATCAGACAAAGCCTGTGTCTGAAGAGCTGTGGCAACAAACAAAAATCAGGAGCAACATGCACAAAATATCCAGGACAAATGAAAATCCTAAAAGTTATTATTCACATTACAGCAGTTTTTAAGACACCCCATGCCCACTTTACAGGTACACACTGAGAAACAGCCCTGCCTCACAAAGTTTGTCATCTGAACAGATAGGCAAGAGAGGCAAGAAAGAGAAATAGATGCACAGAGCAGGCCAGCAACTTGCTCAAGTCACCCAACAAGCTGAGGGCCAAGAGATAGAGATAAAAACATTAAAGTGCTGGTATATTAGTCAGACAACAAAATACAACTAAACTAGAAAAGTCTAAAAAGCTATTGTTTGTCAACAAGACATAAGTTTTAGATCACATAAGCAGCCCTAATGTATTCTTGCCCTGACTAAATCAACTTCAATTACAATTGCAAGTGAAAAAGTGAAAGTACAACTTAAAGTGAGATAAAGAAAAATCCGAACTGACACTGATGGTCAAATACTACATTTTTAAGACCATGTAGGCTGCCTGAATACTACAGAAAGCAGAAAGTGTCAGTGTTTTCATACAGTGACGTTGGTTTGCTAAAACACAGATTCAGCATATAGAACTACATTACCTACATACAGCTCATTGACATAATCCTAAATCACATCATAAAATGTTTATATTCCTTTCATGAAGACACAACACTTTTTCTGCACAAACACAAAAAAATCCCCATAACATTTGCTTCTAGTAATGTCTGAAGAAAAATTGCATGGTCAGAAACAACAGACCTTGTTTACAGGCCAGAGTAGAAAGGTTTTCTAGAAAAGCCTTTGAGGAATTTAGACTGAATAGCCATCTGATACTGACCAACTAATGAAAACACAAAGAAATTAAATTCTCATACAGATAGAGCAAAAATAAGTGCATTTTGTTACCTTTGCATTGAACATTGTTGGACTCTGCAGAAGTCTTGTGTCTGGTACCAACTCCTACAGCACAGATGGATTACAAACAGCCCAGAGCTATTGATAAAATGGTGGCTCGTGGACAAATAATTGTGGAACTCAAACTGCCTGGGCTAACACAGAAGTTAAAGGCTTGTTACCTTCTGTGATGACCTAATGGGAAACAAATGTTGGATAGTAGCTACTTCAGCAAACACATTGCAAAAAGAAAGGGTGGGAGGTTAGAATCAGGTAAGTTAAAATCGGAATTCTTTTACAGGGCGAGCAATGGCTGAAGCCACTGTTATTTAAGGTATACGAACATACAGAAATGAAGGTTCAGGTTTACCTATAAGATAAGTTTCAGCTCAGGGAAGCCATTCAGTAAAATCCTCAGGTTTATGAATGCACATTACACTGGGAACAGGAAAATGTTCAAACTTTACAAGTTTCCGTAACTACACAAAATCTTCTGCATTTTAATAGTAAAGCAGAAAAATAAACTATGCCTGGACTATAATATGGGCCCTTTCAGAGATCAATTATATTCCTACCAGGCACACATTTTTAACACAATTTAGCATTTCTACTTGTGAGACCAGATTTTCAAAGCAGTGAGTGGGAGGTACATGCATAAATTCTGTTACTTCTTAAGAGCATTCCTGCACATACTTTTCATGATCCATTTTGGAAATTTAGCCTGCAATCTCCATTGGAGAAATTTGTCTCCTGTAGGTGTAGACATGACTGATGTCAAACATCACTTCCTATCACTTCAATTACTCCAAGTAGTTTTCCATTTTCTTTCCCATATTTTTAAACTGAGGATTGTATTCAGGTCTGTATAGCAGTTCTGCTTGTCAGAATCAACATTGCCTGCTCTGTTTTTCAAGACTATGTACATAGAAGGGGGCTGAGGACAGGAAATAAGATAATTTTTCAAATCTTTCACTCAAACCGAAGTTATTGTGTGATGATGTCTGCTTACCAACCAAAACCAAAACTTTCACATAATGTTTCATTGTTCCGTTACTCTCAAAATACATAGTTTTTCAATCAAAAGGAGGCATTGGGAATTAAAAATGAGAGCAGCTTCCTTCTCTTTCTACGTAATGGACATATAAAGAAATGGATAAAAATAGATTAAAAACTTGGTGAAACAAAAATAGCAAGCCTAGCAAAGCCACATAACTGGATTAATTCAATCGCTCTGACATTACAGGAATAGGCTCTGTTTTCAGTGCATTGCAATGAGAACTTGTGGTGGGAATCATTCCTCATGTTATAAAGGTTAGTAGAAACAGAAGCTGAACAGCTTTTGTGATTGAATTTCAGATTTTTATGTTGGGAATCCAACAAAAGTAAAGTTGCAGTTGTAGAGTCTCTTTGGCCTTTTTTTTCCTCTCTTGTAGCAAATGCAATTTTATCTATCAGAGTGAGAGTCAGCTGCCTCAAGAAACACCCTTGAAAAAGTTGTAGATCATCCCACCATACCAACATACAAATGTTCCAAAATACAAATAGAATGTAACGATGCATTATTTAATAACTGTTGTCATATCTTTGCTTAGACAAATAGCTGTGCAAACTGAATATTCAAAACACATCAAAGTTAGAGATGGCTGAATAAATTGTAGCAAATATTTTTATTTCATTGCAAACTGATTGTTTTACAAAACTCTCCTGTTGCAAAAATAACTTAATTTTAACAAATTTTTTTAAAGGGAAATTTCCCATTACTGTAATGGAATTCCTGACAAAAATCTGTACCCTATGATTCTGTATGCACACTCATGTCAAGACTTTTTCCAGTCAGCTCCACCATTTAGGGAAGAATCTGCCTCCTTCATTAGTGGCAGAAGAATTGAAGGTCTATCAACATTCAAATTATATTTATGGACAGATTCCTATATTCAGAATTCAATCCATAATCTAGGCTGCTCAAGATAAAACAGAAGCACAGCACATGCTTGCTCTGTGAATGACATACATGGTTCTATACATGACATGCAGACTATTAGAAAAGATGTTTTTAAAAACAAAGGCTAAACAATAACTATAGCTATGGCCTTAGATTTGAAAACTAATAAGAGCAGAGATTTACCATGCTTGCATATATCAGTTAGTGAAAAAAACCAAATTGCAGCTATAAATAGACATAGGGATATTTTTTAAGGTGAAATCTGTTGCATCTTTTATCACTGGTCTCTTTCAAATGAAATAAATCTCACTATACATCCTATAATGATCCCATAGCACACAGCAAAACAGCACATAAACACTGAATAGACAAATAATAGGTGAAGATATTTTACAACTTGTTCATTCTATTGCTTAATCATTAGAAGTAAACAACACTCTTTAAACAACAAATATAGTGCCATATGGATGGGGAGAGATAAAAGACTGTCAGGAAGATTGCCAAGGTTAGTTGGTGTTTCTCTGCAGAGGATATAGTGTCTACAGTGTTGCCAAAATAAAACAGGGACAAGTGAGGACAGAAAACCGTCTGGGTAGATTGCAGCAAAACAAAACCAAAAAATTCCATAGTGAGCTAATAGAAAAGAGAGAAAAGATTGAATCCAATAACCAAAATCTCAAAAGTCCTCTACCATTAATTTTATATCTGTGATTTTTGAAAATTATTATTCAATACCCAAAACTTCCTTAAAAAGTATAATTTTGTTTTTCTATTTGCAAAATTTCTGTAATAGTTTTGCAAAAGGCCCTTTCTAAATATTTCTTCACTGAGCTGTACTTTGACACTTTTGACAATGGCAACTGTAGGCCTATACTCAGATCAAGTACAGGATTTTTGTTAGTCTTGAGGAGTCATTATAGCTTTTGTATGCTTTGTATCTAAATGTATATTTCTGCTTATTTATATTTAATCTCTTTAGTAAAATGACTTAAAAATCAGTGAACTGAACAACCAAAGGTAACAAGCCCAAACAAATATTGGCCAGAATCCATAAAAGAAAGACTGGTCTAGAGTCTGCACAATTATTATTTATCAACCTGACAAGGTTACAAGTACAAATGTATAAATGTATTGCACATATGCTCCTCACAGCCCTTCAGGACATTCAGCAGCTGTCCTACAGCAGGGAAAGGCCTCCCTCCCATCTATAATTACAGTCGCTGCTGTTGTGTGGCTCTGGACACCAAATAGCCACAAACCCAACAGACATGCACACGTCACATTTCGTTTGCCAAGCAAAACATGACACAAGTTGAAAGATGGATGTTTATAACAGGATTTTTGTAGTCCCCACTGATATACTCAAAAATCTAACAAGGAATTCAGACAGCTAAGTACCTAGATGTTGCCATTTTCATCAATAAAACACTTGACCATTAGAAGAAACACATGCAGTGCTGTATCCTGCAGTTCATATCTTGGGGCATGTTTCTGTCAGCACATGAAAGTGCTCCTGTCTATTTTTATTTATTTATTTCATATTGACTCCAATGCTGTATTATAAAGAAAGAAACTACTCCCTTCCACCTTCATCTGCCCTAGTCCCTCACAAAACAACAATGTAGGCTAGACATACTGAAATAAAGCAAAAAACTCAAATGCCAGTTTCATGGTCCAGAAAATATCTTTTAACCCTTTCAGAATAACTCATTCTGGATGAGAGAATTAGGCTTCACCATGCCTTTGTACATGTTATTGTTCCCTATGCTCAACAACTTCAAGATACCCAGATCTTAGGAAATGGGTTGCTGAAGAAAAAGAAGTATCATTGAAACTCACAGGTAAAACCAAGGGCTACTATGCCACATATATTTGTACCATCCACTTAGAGAGTAAAAAAATCTCATCTCTAATTCAAACCTCTCCAAAGCACTGAATGTTTCCTTGAGCACTGTCAGCTCATAAACCAAGGCACATGGCACCTTCCATCATCTGTGTAAGTTTTTCTGCAATGCCAACTCGATTTGCAAATGTACATTCCCACAAGGAGCTACTGCTAGGATGTGTCTGCCAGCAGAGTGAGACATGCACATCCTCTTCAGCTGCTTAGGTGTCAGGTTAGTTTTAAGCACTGAGGAGAAGAATTTAGCTAAGTTTGCCAACTTTACAGTGGACCAGATGATGACCACACACATTCTGTTCCACCTGCAGGACTTCTAGGGCAGAAACCTCCAGCAGGGAGGCAGCTGGAGGGAAAGCATGGGGAAGGCTGGGGGGAGGGAAAAATGACAGGAACATCTCCAATCTCTCCATCTAGAAGAGAGCATCTGGCTATGTCTTAAGTTTCATTGTTTTAGGAAAAAAAACCCAATCTTTCAGTCATTGCATAGGGCATAATGCATCTTGGCTTATTTCTGCTTATGAAAATGAATAAGTGAGAAAATTACTGTAAATCTTTCTTAATATAGCTTACAAAAGATGAACATAATGAAACACCTATTAATATTCCTTAGTCGCATTGATTTAGTGTTGAACTTGGAAAATGCTGCTTTACATAAAGAAAAGAGAGGTCAGATGAATTAAATTCACTGTTTTGGTCAATTGCTCTGTCATAAATATTATTGAAAAGCTTTTTGGTTTCGGTTTTGGTGGGTTTTTTTGCTTTGTTTTTATTTAGCTCTACAAATAAAAAAGTTTTGCTTATAACTCTATATGAAATATCAAAATATCTTTGTCTTAAGAATTTGCTGGAGTTGAGCTTTTGGGTTCTGAGCATTTCCAGCATTATCAGGTTAGAACAGAACAAACAGACTAGAGTCTGACATCAGCACTCTTCCCAGCAGGATACACTACTTTTTTCATTAGAATCTTTGAGCTTGAGATCAGACACAGAGAAAGATTAAAACAAATATGAATTTAATCAAGGGATTCTACTTTCCTGGTGTGGGAACAGGAACATGCTGACATAAATAGAGGACGAAGCACTAGGGCGTCTGAAACAAATCAAAGACGGCTTGCTTACCACTAACTGCTCAGATGATCCATATCATAACAACAAAAAGAAAAACAATTATTTATTCTTTTTGATGTTGCTGCTCAGAAGTAACTTCCTTTTTGAAGAGAGCAGGGTCAAAGCCAAGTTATTGTTTTTGCTTGAAACTTTGTCAGTAAGGGACTAAAAGATATTAGGTATGACTTACTTCAGGGATTTTTGTGGGAAACAGAGATGCTCATTTCTTGTGGGTTATAACTTGGGGAAAAAATTGTAAAATGAACTGAAATTTCATTGTTGTTATGGAAAATCAGACCATTAAACCAAAAAAAAAAAAAAAAAAAAAAAAAAGATAATGCACTTAAGCCCTTTAAAATAGATGGTAGACAGCCAGCTCTCAGCCTCAGCTACTGGCCAAAATCACGATACTACATAATGCAAAGATTCTGCAGTTAGAGATAAGTATGATCAGCACTTGAACATGAGTGGGTGCACAGAAAACTTCAAGATTTTCTCTAGTGCAGTGCAGATTTAACAAATGGTAATCAAAGTCTCTTTTGATCTAATAGTTATTGCAACTAATAAAACCAATTAGAGGGACAAAGTCAAAAGGGACAGGGAAAATAAAGTATCTGCAAAACGACAGATTTGGTGATTTGAAAGAGTGTTCTCTACTATTTAAAATTCATTATGACTCTATCCTCAACCTTATAAAAGACACAAAGACAAATCATGCCCAGGAGAGTATGCATGTTAAATTCATATTCAGAAACAAACTGAGGAGTTTAAATTTGCATAACATACAAACATTAATGTTCATAACATGCTTTTTGAGTATACAAGCTTACTGGCCCCATTTTATAGATGAGGAAAGCAATGTTAATGTCCCAAGTGGAAAAAGAATGCACAGAGTGCTAGGATCTCAGTGGGAGACACTCATTTATACATTATAAATGCAAAATTATATAGCACTGATATTCAAGAGAAACAAAACTAAAACCTGAACTCCAAGTAAGTGGAACTGCAAGATCTTAGTGCCTCACATGCCCATCTAACTTGTCTCATTTTTTTGCATCCCATGTCAGATGTTTGGACCCCAACATAACTTCTGATAGCTACAATATTCCAGCCCTTCTCCCACATTTTAGAAGAGGACAGAGGAGGTGCAGACCTATTACATGTTTACTTTGTTGTAAAGGGAGATTTTAGTGACAGTATTAGATTAAAATTTTGTTGCATTTACTAAGCTGCAAATTCAATGATAAGAGGTTTTCACACCAAAATTGAAACTCATCTTACAGCCTGAGTTAATGTGAAACCAAACCATGAACCCCACTGAATATGCTACCTCCAAATTCATTCAAGTTCAAAAACAGGTCACAGATTTTCTGTGTGGGCATAGTGGAGTTGAGGCCAAAAGAGTGACAAGAGCTATCATTAGTGATACTGGGAAGATGTTAGGGATTAGGGAAGATGACATACTTTGAGGGTGGAAATGCTTCTCTTTCTGCATAAGAACTCAAAGAAAATCTAAGTTCATTTCACAGGAAAAGCTGGAATCCAAGTGCCACAATACATAGTGGCAAACTCAAACCAGTTCCATGTCAAGTACACACTTAAAACACATCCTTGGGAGGGCAGAACCTCATGTCTCTCCTCTTCCTAATAAGTGCACTAATTCTTATACAGCATTCCCCAACTAATTAATTCATGAACCTATAAATATTAAACACGGCAATTCTACAACTCCAGAGCAAGACATCAAAACAGTATCTTAGAAAACATTAAAGATTTTTGTTTCAGATAAAATGATTTGACAAACAAAGGAAGCACACAGATGACAAGAATATTGCAGGGTCATGGAGACAGCCCTGGTGAAACAAAGGAGGTGCTTCTGAGGCAAATTTCTAGGCAAAGCTCCCATTAGTTTGGCTTCCATGACAAGAAAGAGAGGCAAGACAATAAAATACATTGAGAGAGAGAAATGTGAAAACAAAATCTGGAAAAATTGTCTAAAATCCTAAAAGATAGGGTCAATTAATACCTCATAGATCAAGGGAATTGGGTGTCTACAGCATTTAGGAGGAAAAAGAACCATCTCTGAATAGAAATAAAACATGCAAGTAACAGTAACTGGAAGCTTTTTATCAGTAAATAGGAAAGATGGTTGATTTTCAGTCCATGCCTCAGTTTGTATATCCTAGGTATATCCTGTGTGCAACATAAGCCTTCTTTTCCTGTCTAAAAGTTGGAAAGGCAGATGCTCCTACATCTGCTGTTCCAGTAAAGAATCACCTCTGTGTTTCTTGCTCTTGGTTCCTCTCTTTTCTCCAGAAGGAAGGATACTGTACTGGTGATGAGGGTGTGAGCACAGCACAGAGCAACTAAATCGGAAAAGAACCTTGAGACACCTGATGGGGAAATGCCCAAGGTAAAAAAAACAAAACAACAAAAAAAAAAAAAACCAAAAAACCACCAACAAACAAATGCCACAAAAAAAAAAAAAAACCCACACAATTTTCAACCCCACAAAGATTAGCCAAATACTTATTTTTAAGACGGCACTTTCTAACAATCAGTCTCATTTTCAGTGGCTAAAATACTGACTTCATTAATACACCAGCAGTGATTTTTGGAAAAGTGGGCCAACAATTAGGATCTCCCATACAATCCAGATCATTGCACCAAATCTGGCACTACTGACAAAAGAATAATCCCTCAACTGTCCCACAGATGTAAATTAGAACACTTACACATATTATTCAGCCAAACTCTTAAAATCTTTAACATATCTAATGCCACTGAGAATGTTACAAAATGTATCAGAGTCTGGAAATTAACATTTTAACATCTGAATTAACATTTACATCATATGAGGGAAAATGTGCATCCTTACTCAGCTGACAGATCAACAGCTGGACTGGGCAGATTTCATTTCACCTCCACCAAGAATGAGAGGAAATGAAAACACAAATCAGAGAACAACTAAACTACATTACCTGGTCAGGTCTTAGTGAAACCAGTCACATAATGAGTATTTACAATGCTAACAGTGCCTGAATTGAGATGCTGGGAAAAACTGTAATGGACATGATTGACAAAAGCAGCAGTTCTTTGGGTGTTATCCATAATGAAAGTTAATTTCAGTGACCTCAGTAGTCACATATGATGTGCTTTTGTGTGCTTTGGAACAGAGTGAACCAAAATATTTTTGAGGGAAGACTGCCTGGAGTTGCTACATCCACATGGTACAACACAGCTCTGTGTGGAGATGCCTACTCCAATTCCAAAAGATGCTGAGCTGTTGACACAGGATTATGATTAAACTAACACACCTCTTTGCTCAGTAAGGTTAATTCATTCAGACTCTCTGGGATTTCTGCATTGTGTTCTACTGTACACCGCAGACATTTCAGTAGTTTCTCCAAGCTTCATTTCATGATTGATTATCACAACTTGGAGCTCAGATTACACAGCCTCAAAATGCTGCAAAATCTCAAGTCAGTGGTAATTCAGAAAAGTCAAATTCTGACATCTGTTCTGCAGCAGGAGCACTCCTGAGCACAAACCAGGACCTGTGCACCAGCAAGACCAGGTGTTCTCATTTAGAGAACACAGGACCAAAAATCATCCTGGCAAAAAATTTTGTGATGTCATTTTTATCACCAGCTTCTCTTAAGATGTAGGATCTTTTCTATGTTCTTTATTCAAATCCCAACACTGGAACATCCAAAACACCATCAGAGAAGTAAGGATACTTCTCTGTTCTTCTGATTAGTAAGGTTCTTCTGATTAGAACCCTGAGCTA